>NC_142930.1:37297169-37332169 GCF_046866305.1 Octopus bimaculoides | reverse complement strand
TATGCTTTACAAGTTCGGACTGGGACATAACACCACGGAAGCAACCAAAAGCATTTGTCGAGCGAGACGTGAAGGCGAAGTTGGTCGCAGTACACTAACCAGACGGTAAAAGAAATTTCGCTTGAGTTGCAAGAAACTTGAAGATCAGGCAAAGTCAGGCGGGCCTAAAACCGTGAATTTCAAGGCAGTGCTCCAAGCCATAGAGGCAAATACGGCGAGTAGCGCTCGGAAAGTATGAGGCGAGTGGATGTATGCAGCAATAATACCCGGCATTGGTTAATAGAAAGCGAGCTCTTCTGCAGCAAGACAACGCAAGACCACATTCCGCTCGAACGACACAAAATATACTTGAGGGAATCGTACTAATGCCACACCCAGTATATAGTCCGGACCTAGCTTCCTCGGATTATTACCTCTTCCGGTCTATGGCTCACTTTCTGCGTTCGCGACTCTTTATTAAACAAGAGGAGGTGGAGGCTTCAGTGAAGGAGTTCTTCGCCTCCAAAAACAAGGAGTGGTATCACCGCAGGTTTAAAAAACTGGAAGAGCGGTGCAACACAATCTCCTCTACTTTGAATGCTAGGATACTTTTTTTGTAATTTGAAGGACAAGGTAAATGATAATTTACCAAAATATTAAAAACCTCGGACGCAACGCAATAGAGCTATTCTTTCTTAGGCTCTTATTTTGAGAATACTTGGAAACTATTTTCTCACCGACAGAGGCTTCATCTTTTGCTCGTAGGTATGTTGATGTTGTGCAATGGCCCAGTGGTTAGGGCAGCGGACTCGCAGTCATAGGATCGCGATTTCGATTCCCAGACCGGGCGCTGTGAGTATTTATTGAGCGAAAACACCTAAAGCTCCACGAGGCATCGTCAGGGGATGGTGGCGAACCCTGCTGTACTCTTTCTCTCAATCTTACTTCCTGTTTCTGTTGTTCCTGTAATTCAAAGGGCCAGCCTTGTCCCTCTGTGTCATGCTGAATATCCCCGAGAACTACGTTAAGGGTACACGTGTCTGTGGAGTGGTCGGCCACTTGCACGTTAATTTCACGAGCAGGCTGTTCCGTTGATCAGATCAACTGGAACCCTCGACGTCGTAAGTGCGGAGTGGCAACAATTTTGAGAATACTTGGAAGCTATTTCTCACCAACAGAGGCTTCATCTTTTGCTCGTAGGTATGTTGATGTTGTATAGCCCAAGTTCAGCTTGATCAAGCAGGCGATGAAATATATGCTTTAAAACGTTTTGTATCGAAAACAAGCATTATCTAGAGTTTGTGACCGGCGTAAAATAACCTCCTCCCCACTCAAATACACGCACGCACGCATCCTATCCCACCTCCCCGTGCATGCTTGTACGCGTACATTCAGACATGGTGGAATAGTTAGCATAAGGTAGAAATGACTATATGAGTGTTTGCTTAGGTACGGTTGGCCTAAAGAGAGTAAACAATCCCTTTACAAGTGGGGTAGGTATTTGCTTTCTTCTGCTTGATAAGGCACATTAACCTTGACCCGGAATATAAGTGGTTAGAAATAAAAATATAAATATAAATATATATATATATATATATATATATATATATATATATATATATAAAATCGGGTTGCAAAAATAGTTTTCCCCATTCATAGCGAATCACACGTTATCAAAGGTCAGGGTTGGGGATGTATAGGAATTTAAAAGATTTCACCATTCGGGCCACAAAGAGGGGCGGCAGAAATATAGTAAATAGTAGAACAATATAGAAACATGTTCAACAGGGTAGTTTCAGTTGTGAATAATACATGCATATAAATACATACACATATGTATGAACGAATAAGAGACCCTCTTAATTCGGTTGGTCGATCTGCTACAAACATTATCGAAATCTCTCTCAAACCACAACTTGCTGTCTTAAAATAGCAAAGCAGAAAATTAAAGTATGTACTTCTTAACAAATCCGAAACACCACTAAACTGATGTGATGGATGCAGCTTGAACGCTTTTGATCCTAAATCAGCTCTATCAAAGTTGACCGAGAAGTAAACAACAATTACAACATTCCACACCTATATTAAATGAGTTAGAACTAGTCTGAAAGTCATGGTCACATACCATTTTATTTGGACTTAGTGTGTCGATGATTACAAGTTTTACTAGTGACCAAGGGGATACTTCCCCAGCTCAAAGTATGATCTTTGTAGAATTGTTTTTTTTTTATGCTTCTTGTTTTTACAGTAAATAAGAATCACAATGGTGAAAAAGAAAGAAAAACTGCTTGGTGTCTTATCTTTTACTTGTTTCAGTCATTAGACTACGACCATACTGGGATACTGCATTGAGCGAGCCCACTACTATTTTTCAAAGCCTGGTACTTATTCTGTCGGTCCTTTTTGTAGAACTGTTATGCTGCGGGATGTAAAAAAGCTGTCATTGGTTGCTAAGCGGTTGTAAGTAAATATGTTCATGTATATCTTATATGACGTATTGAATATACGTGGAGGCGCGATGGCCCAGTGGTTAGGGCAGCGGACTCGCGGTCATAGGATCGCGGTTTCGATTCCCAGACCGGGTGCTGTGAGTGTTTATTGAGCGAAAACACATAAAGCTCCACGAGGCTCCGGTAGGGGATGGTGGCGAACCCTGCTGTACTCTATCTCTCACTCTTACTTCCTGTTTCTGTTGTGCCTGTAATTCAAAGGGTCAGCCTTGTCACATTATGTTACGCTGAATATCCCCGAGAGCTACGTTAAGGGTAGACGTGTCTGTGGAATGCTCAGCCACTTGCACGTTAATTTCACGAGCAGGCTGTTCCGTTGATCGGATCGACTGGAACCCTCGACGTCGTAAGCGACGGAGTGCCAACAACAACAACAACAATTGAATATACAAATATATGTGCTTGTATAATGAGTAAAAAGATTCATAGAGAGATAAACATTGAGCTAAGCAGGTAGGTACATAGTAATGGAACAGTAGCTGCACTTAAAGAAATGCTTAGCTGGTATTTAGTCCAACGCTTATCCTAAATTTGATATCAAACTTGGTCACACAAGTACATCTGTTTGGCAGCCGTATATCTACAGTAGAGTCCCACTGTCTGCTGGATAGAGGATAAACGGGGCGTTATAACGATTTCCCTACAGAGATTGCATAATAATGACGTGTAATATACATGTAGAGGGGGAAAAATAGAGATAGATTCAGATAGGCCGGCAATGTGTGTGTGTGGGTGTGCGTGCGCGCGCGCCTGTGTGTGCGTAAACACATATATACATGCGTGCGTGTGTATATATATATATATATATATGCATGTGTATGTATATATATGCATGTGTGTGTATATATACATACATATATATATATAGGCATATATACATGCATATATGTACATACATATGTGTATATATATACGCATAAATAGGTACAGAACATCACAAAACATAAACAACATGAAATACGAAGACAAGCTTTTGTATGCGAACAACGAGAGAAACAAATGGAAAACAAGACAAGTAACATAAAAGACCGACCCTTCATCAGTTGTCGGCTGTTCATTTATTCCATATTTCGAGCAATTAACGACAATATGTGCCTTCCAGAAAACAGCTGCTCCCGCAAACTAAAATAAATCGTTCAGTCATATAATAATATAAATGAGATATATGTGTCTTGTTTTCTATTTGTTTCTCTCGTTGTTCGCATACAAAAGCTTGTCTTCGTATTTCATGCTGTTTTCGTATTTCCTATTTCATGTTGTGCACGTTTTGTAACATCCTGTACTCGTAAATGAATATAAATATATATATATATATATATATATATATATATATATATATAAATAAATAAGGTTGAGGAGGGTATTGAATTTAACCAAACCCCGGAGGATACAGGTAATACCGAGTAAGTGCTGTATACCGATTAGTTTGCCCCAATCGTTGTATGAACAGGATTGGGTATTATAAGTCGTGTATTAGCGTGTGTGTATGTAAATATATAAAAACAAAAGGATAAAGAGAGCAAAGGTAAGGTTGAAGAATTTTATGGATATAGTCTTACAGCTGTTTCTGGGAAGATCCAGTACTTCCCTTCATCGGAGACAGAAAAAATAAAGTTATCTATTATTATATCCATAGGCGGATATTTTTAGTATGAAGTGGTAAAGAGTGTGATGTGCTGAAAAAAGAGAGAACAATACTTTTCCTCCTTCACTATATATGCTCTTCCCCTCTACCCTGTTAAGACCAACTGACCATAAATATATCGCTACCATCCTCCGCCTCTATATCTTCTCTATCCCCTTCCAAATTCTATCGTCTTGACTTGACCTAATTACCACTAACTTTTCACTTGGCTTGGACATCCTTCAAGTAAACAAGCAAAAATCTATTGCAAGATGGAATATATATACCTCTGTCACCTAAGCTATATCAACTTTCGTTCCAACATAAATTTCCGGATTATTCACACAAGGATTAATCTGCACGAATTTCTACACGGATATTTACCACTGGAATGAAACTACTCTTCAAGTACTGTTCTCTCTTTTTTCAGCACATCACACTTTTTACCACTTCATACTAAAAATATCCGCCTATGGATATAATAAAAGATAACTTTATTTTTTCTGTCTCCGATGAAGGGAAGTACTGGATCTTCCCAGAAACAGCTGTAAGACTTTATCCATAAAATTCTTCAACCTTACCTTTGCTTTCTTTATCCTTTTGTTTTTATATATTTACATATGTATATATATATATATATATATATATATATATATATATATATATATATATACATACATATACATATATATATGTGTGTATGTATATATGCATATATATATATATATGTGTGTGTGTGTGTGTGTGTGTATGTACGTGTGTACAGGGGGGAAGAATTCACAAAAAAAATAAGACGAAGACAGGTGGTGTAGACAACAAACAGATGTATTATTTTAACTCTCGGGAAGCGAAAAAGTCTTTAACGTTTCGAGCCTACGCTCTTCCACAGAAAGGAACACAGAAAGAAACAAGGAACGAAAATAAAGAATGTGTAGTGGCTAGAGATCTATCATGGCGATATATATATATATATATATATATATATATATATATATATATATATATATATATATATATATATATATATATATATAATTTTTTTGTCTTTGTTGCCGTGCACATTCGCTAGCTTTCTTACAAAGGAGTCTAATGCTCTTAGCTTCGAATTTTCATGGGGCAACCAGAGCGAATAATCTCAAATGTAACTGCCCGAAATGGTCGTGACTTCTGGGACTTGACTGATGAAAGAAAGTCAAGAATGACCCGTCTTTTTTTTTTTTTTTTTTTCGCCTGTCCTCCTAATTGTTGTTTCTCTTGTCTGCCTTTGTATGATCTATCTGTCCGAATGTTTTAACGCTCTCTATTGCGTTTTTGGTCCATTTATATATATATATATATATATATATATATATATATATATATATATATATAGCGGCGTACGTACACTCTTGTGCTCACCTTATAGTATGTATCTAAATTGTGTACGACTCTTACTCTATCTTTATTCCCCCTCTCATTTTCCTTCCTTTTCTTGCTCCCCCTCTCAAATTTCTTGGCCCTCACTTTCTTTAACTCCCACTATCAATATCGGTACTCCGATTAAACAACTCAAGAGGGAGTTTTTACTTACTGATTGCATTGATGATCTTAGTTAATGAACGTTTTTTTAAGACACTATGTTTTAGATAAGAGGATTATCATGTTTCTATCATACTAGACACTCGGCTAGATCGAAGCTTTGAGAATGAAATTGAGTTAAGAGAAATTGGGAAATTGAATGGACGAACAACTGTCAAAACCGACGTATTATCGATTTACACTCACACACACAGATACAAGATATATAAGTGTGTATGTGAGTGTGCGTGCGCACGCGTGTGTGTGTGTATGCTGCATATAAATATATGTTTAATGTACATAGACATATACACATGCATAATGAAAGCATGTGTGTCAATTTTGTGAGAAGAGTATGTAAAGTAAATGTCTTTTGTACAGTTGGTAAATTTATATATTAACCGTCTAGAGTAGCTACACCAGTGGTTGTGGTTCTCAACCGGAGTTCATACAGCCCTTGTAAGTCCATATAAGATTTTGTTGTTAAAATTTATACGCAATAAACTGGTTATATTTCTACCATACGCGCAATATTTAAATATATATTTTATACAATTCCTAATATTTAACCATAACGATAAAATTGGAGTTTTAGACATTGAATGATAATGAGGGTCCCACCTTCTGAGTAAAACAGAAATCAAAAGGGTCCATAGTAAAATAAAATAGTTGAGAACCACCAAGATAGACCTAAGACTAAAGGATTTCTAGCCATAGTTACCTCGTCATATTTATTCTGAATACAATATCTAATGTGTTCTTAATTATAAAAATTGTGCTGATTTGAGAGAGATTTGGCTGCTACTTCTAGGAAGAGAGAGCTAGCAATAATATAGAAGCTACTTTCTTGATTCATTGCACGAGAATTGTTGCTTAAACTCAGATCAAATCTGATCGAGCTAGCCTAACTTCAAAGACATTCTAAGCATAACCCTCCTGTCTTGTTTAATCTCAAGTCAACGTTGATTGAATGGGCCTGTGATCAAAGACCTACTCATGCTTTCCAGCCATGACCATCACATCTTGATGTTTGATCCTAGATCAACCTCTTTTGTCAGTGCGGATTTCGTAGATGGGTACTGGGTAGAAGTCGTTTCCTTGATTTAACACCACCACGTGGCACTTAGGAACCGTAACAAAGTCCAGTATTCGGGACAGGTCTTCTATCTGAAGAAAATTTTGTCGTTTCTTTCACCAGTTGCAAAAACCCTGACGGTCAGGGCTACTCCCCCCCACCTGACTAAAACAAACAAAACAAGAATAACAACACAGACACCAGCACAAAGTTTTCATTGGTGGGTGACCCGATGGATTGTCGGATCTATGAAGTTCGCAGTAATTTTTCTGACGAGCGTTAAAAGCAAAGGAGGAGTGATTATTTGCAGTTAATATGGCCTCCTTCTTTGTGGTTGACTGCAAATTACTTACCAATCTGTTTGTCTAACCAACATGCTAGACACGGACCAACGACTGCTAGTAATCTTTTGTATTCTCAGACTTTGAAATTCTTAATTATTTCACAGTATCCTCGCTGATAAAGTGATTTCGGCAAAGAAACTCGTCACTTCCTCCGCCTCCCGACTCCAATTGTGAGATTATTGGGTCATAGAACAACACTAGTTAGCTCAGAGGGAATGGGATTTTACGCTGTGTGTAGTTGTGTGTATACGAGCGCGCGCGCGTGTGATAAGGTGGGGTTTTGTCTTCGTACAGTTGTGTAGTTGTATTTTTGTGAGTATGTGTAAAGTTATGTGCGTGGCCGTGCGTCTGAGGTCGTGTGTATGTGAGTGTATGAGTGGGTGTGTATGTGTGTGCATGTGACTGAGACGAGGACAGAGGGAAGAAGAGGGAAGTTAATGAGATATACTGGAAAGGATTCAAAGACTGATAGTGTCGGAATTGAGCAAAATAACGAATGGAAGAGAGGGGCAAGAAGCAAGAAATATTCAGAAGATTGGAGGGAGAATGAAAACTTTGATACGTGAGGCGCAGCACGACGGTTAAGAGGTATGCTATGCAAGAGCGAGGTTCCGGGTTCGATCTCATTGCATGGCATCTTGAGCAAATGTCGTTTACTATAACCCTAGATCGAGTGAATTGCTTTGTCTTACGCGATAGCATGCTGATTCTAATTGAGAATTATATTAAGCGTACACGTATCTCTCTTTTACTTGTTTCAGTCAGTTGACTGCGGCCATGCTGGAGCACTACCTTTAGTCGAGCAAATCGACCCCAGCACATATTCTTTGGAAGCCTAGTACTTATTCTATCGGTCTATTTTGCTGAACCGCTAAGTTACGGGGGCGTAAACACACCAGCATCGGTTGTCAAGCGATGTTGGGGGGACACAGACACACACACATACATATATATATATATACATATACATATATACGACGGGCTTCTTTCAGTTTCCGTCTACCAAATCCACTCACAAGGCTTTGGTCGGCCCGAGGCTATAGTAGAAGACACTTGCCCAAGGCGCCACGCAGTGGGACTGAACCCGGAAACTTGTGGTTGATAAGCAAGCTACTTACCACACAGCCATTCCTGTGGAATATCTTTATTCATTGAGCAGTTAATTTATTTGATTGAACTGAATCATTATTGTCGAACGACAGAGATCCACCACGTGTGTGTGTGTGTGTGTGTGTGCGCGCGCGTCTGTGTGTGTGTGTGTGTGTGTGTGCGTGTGCGCGCGTCTGTGTGTGTGCGTGTGTGTGTGTGTGTGTGTGTAATGCAAAGATAAGGCAATTCAATAAGAACATCAAAAAAGTAAAGCAGAAAGAAATCAGTACAATGATAAAGTTGTTACTGAAAAAAGAGAAACAAAATGTACTTGACCTTTTGGACATTACTCTTCGTCTACAAAAGAGGAAAGGAGGGAACATTGACAATGAAAGAGAGAAAGAAAAAGGAATTGATAGAAAAGAGAAGTAAAGAAAATTATGTAGAAAGTAGAGAGAAGCAAAAATGACTTTGGGCTTTGTGGTGTACCGTCGTAGATAAGGTTGTTGTAGTTGTTGTTGTTGGCATTACGTCGCTTACGACGTTGAAGGTTCCAGTTGATCCAATCAACGGAACAGCCTGCTCGTGAAATTAACGTGCAAGTGGCTGAGCACTCCACAGACACGTGTACCCTTAACGTAGTTCTCGGGGATATTCAGCGTGACACAGTGTGACAAGGCTGGCCCTTTGAAATACAGGTACAACAGAAACAGGAAGAAAGAGTGAGAGAAAGTTGTGGTGGAAGAGTACAGCAGGGTTCGCCATCATCCCCTGCCAGAGCCTCGTGGAGCTTTAGGTGTTTTCGCTCAATAAACACTCACAACGCCCGGTCTGGGAATCGAAACCGCGATCCTATGACCGCGAGTCCGCTGCTCTAACCACTAGGCCATTGCGCCTCCACTATGTAGAAAGTAGAGAGAAGCAAAAATGACTTTGGGGCTTTGTGAAGTACCGTCGTAGATAAGGTACAAGTGCCTATATATACAGATGCGACACTGATTGGATGCTTGGTGTGGTTGACTATGTCATCTGCAACTGCTAGTGTATATTTGTTGGTATGTGAAGTTTCGTGCGCATGCTTATGAAAGCGTATATGTATGCAAAAGTTGATGTGTTGGTGTACGTACTCGTGTGTGTGTGCGTGTATGTGTGTGTGTGTGTGTGTGTGTGTGTGTGTGTGTGTGTGTGTGTGTGTGTGCAGTGTATGTAGGCATTGGTATGTGTTTTCTCGGCACATAAGTGGGTGCATGTACGTATACGACTGTGTATTGTATGCGAATGGTTGGACAGTGTTGATGTATATGTTGCCTTTTTAACATCTTGGTGCATGTATGTGAATGTAATTTGTGTGTAGTATTCGTGTGTGATTGAGTGTGTAAATTAAATATGCGCATACATTGAAGGGCACCTTTGTACGTGTGGGCCTGTGTTTGAGTGTGTAAAAAAGTATGTGTATATCTGCGTGAAAATATGAGTGCGCAAGTTAAATTGTACTTTCTCTGTCTCTCTCTCTCTCTCTCTCTCTCTCTCTCTCTCTATCTATCTATCTATCTATCTCTCTCCCTCTCTCTCTCTCTATTTCTCTCTCTCTCTCTCTCAGTGCATGCTTGAGTGAGTACATGTGTGCGTGCATGTAAGTGTGTGTGTGCACGTACGTGCACGCAAAAGTACGAGTGAAAACGTGATTGAAATTTTAAATTAAAAATAATCCAGGAGAAAATTCGTGTAAACGGTTCTGACTCCATCTTGAAAAGCATGTCCAGAGGAGATTGAAAGGGACAAAAAGTAACTTTTTTGAAAGTAGAGGTGGCCAAAAATGAGAACCCGTCACCACTGAAATTAGTTTTCTGCTCGATCACAGCTGACCTAAGATCAAACAACTACTCACTAGTCAACGTAGAGTCCTCTATATTGTGCTTTGTCTGCTAGAAATAAAAACCAATTCTCCCGCAAATTTCTTCCTCTTCTCTAAACGTCCAAAAGTAATAACAACAACAGCAACAACTACAAATCAGGAGAAAAAAAAACTGGTAATATTGCTGATAAGGGTTAAAATGATGTATGTGGTTAAGTTGATGAAAAGTTTATGAGCAGGAAAACTTTTACAGTGTTTAAAGAGGTTTCACTGAAGAAGCGTTTAGTTTAGAAACGACGTCGATGACAGAATGAAAGAAACAAAAACAAAAAAAAAAGAATGAAATAAAATCACAATAAAACAAAGTATACTTCGTACTAGACTATACTCTGATGGCCATCCATGCATATCGGTTGCTGGGAGATAAAAAGCTAGCATTATTGCGTAATGGTATCAATAAAGATCCCTTATTGTGGTCGCTGGTATGTCTGAATGTAGCAATAGCGGCCATATTTTATTCGCCACATCGGCTTGAGTTTGTAGAATGTGTATAATTAGTTGAGCTTCGTTGGTTCCCCTATCTTATATTGCAAGTAATATGGTAGGAAACGGTATAAATGGTAAAGAAGGAGAGAAGAAATTTAAAGATAAAAATAAACAGAGCCAAGAGTAAGTAAACACAGACGAACGTTGCCAACTATTGAAAGTCAGACACACCCACGGGTCCATAAACACACAAATACTTTTCTAAGTTTTCCTTTTCTCCTTACATACACATACATACATACATACATACATACATACATATATACATACATACATATACACATACATACTTTACGCACACACATATATCTGTGTATATATGTATATTTATATTTATATACAAATATATGTATACACATATGTATATATACGTGTGTATGTAGATATGTGTGTGTGTTTGTGTGTGTGTGTGTGTGTGTGAGTGTGTGTGTGTGAGAGAGAGAGAAAGAGAGAGATAATTATTCTATTCACTTGCACTTTGTATGTTACTTATCTATATGCCTATGTCGTGCAAATTATGCGGCCAAATATATAATACACTATTCTGTGAAAATTAATACAAGGTGGTGTAGATGTAATTGATATTGCTATTGTTAAGAAAGTGGATCAAGATGCCTTCGGGCTATTGTTCCAATTTTCTATATTCTTAATTCCAATCCATCCGGGGTCACACTTGCCTTTCATCCATTTTGGAGTCGATAAAATAAAGTTTGAATCAAGTACTACCGATCCATTAATCGATTGTTTCACTCCTTAAATCTAAGTTTTGTGTCTATGTAAGAAAGAGTTACAGTGTTTTTTGCTTGTTTTTTTTCTCTCTAGGTTTGTTTTAAGATTTAGTTCCTTAAAAGATTTTTTACCAATCACAAAATGAGAGACAAATATAGTAGAAAGCCTGGAATCAATCTGGTTCGGATGATCGCCGGTAATATATTTCACTAAATCTGACGATAAGAACGGCTTATTTTACCCGATTGATGTAACGGCGGAAGGGGCCTCTATTTAGTCACTCAACCTTCTAGTAAAAGATGAAATCTCTTTCTGATAACACTGAGAGAAAAGGTTAGAATTGATAAAGAAGTAACTTCATATAAGTTGTATAATTGATCCCTCTAAATTTCGATATTTGACTAAGATAAATTTCATGTTTACACTGATTATTGCCTAAACTACTTTCATTACACTAGTATAAACATTTATCTGTTTGTTTATACTAACGCCATCTTCCCACCAGTCAACTTTCTTTATCAGATTTATCCTATTCTGTTTCTACTCAAGTATTTATAGATTATGATTGTTGGTACTGCGATTATGGCCATCTAACTACATAAATTATTTTCTTTTCCTTATTTGTTTCTTCGTTTTCTCTCCTTCTTCTCCAAATTTTCATAAAACCTTCGCTATTTTGTACCTTTTACTTTAAGTTTTCAATATTCACCTTGAATAATAATTAACTGGATATCCCATAATTAAAGTTAAAGTTCTATTAGTTCTGCAATAATTAATCGAAGCACTTTAATCAAGATGAATTAAATTAATGAATAAGTGACACTTGAATTGATTAACCATGTCACTCTTTTCATATAGTAAACAAAATAAACTTTTTTTTTAGAACAACGACGGCAACCATCTTCTAATATATTTTGATGGGGTAAATGTCATGCTTGGCACCTGCTATCTGTTAGTACATAAGCCTATTTTGCTAATATCAGCTTTTACAAGTGATACAGCTAAATTTTATGACATGCATTTTAACTATTCTATATTTTACAACTTCTTTCTGTTATCCACTCTCATGACTAACTGATAGTAGTCTAACCCATTTTTAAATCGTTGGTAATTCTGACTAGAAATCTCACTTGTTGGTGAACTTTTGAATCATCAGCAAGTCAATGCTCGCTTGTATATTTACTAAACCTGATGATTTCAAAGTTGCATAACGTATCGCATAATCTTATGGATGTTGTGCATACTACCCACATGACTTAACCATTTTATGTCATAAGATGCTTAATGAAACTCTTGTAGCGGTACAAAATAATCCATTCGCCTGTTTATATTCTGTTTTTTTTTTTACGACACATATATATATGTATAAGTGTATATATGTATATGTATATATGCATATGTGTGTATATATATATATATATATATATATATATATATATATATATATATATATATATATATATACTTGAGTGGTTGTGTGGTAATTAACTTGCACCTTGGGCAAATGTTCTACTATAGCTTCGGGCCGACCAAAGCCTTGTGAGTGGATTTGATAGACGGAAACTGAAAGAAGCCTGTCGTGAATAAAAATATATTTATATACATATATATATATATATATATATATATATATATATATATATATATATATATATATATATACATATGTGTGTGTGTGTGTGTGTGTGTGTGTGTATTTGTGTGTCTGTTGTTATCCACCCACCATCACTTCACAACCGACGTTGGTGCGTTTACATCCCCGTAACTTTCCGGTTCGGCAAAAGAGGCTGATAAAATAAGTACTAAGCTTACAAAGAATAAGTCCTGGAGCCGATTTGTTCGGTTAAAGGCGGTGCTCCAGCATAGCCGCAGTCAAATGACTGAAACAAGTAAAAGAATAAAGCTACATATAATTATATATGCAGAGAGAGAGAGGGAAAGTGAGGATGCAGTGACATTGATTATGTATATCAACAAAATGGTTGGGAGAAATACTTCAGGGGACTCTTCTACATTCTAAATAAACATATAGTTGAGTATCACATACAGTGTGTAATATGAAATGAAAAATCTTGTACAAGCTGACATCATACAAGCAATAAATAACATAAACTAACGTACGTCTATTTAGTATGCAAAAATGGTCTCCAAGAATATGTTTCTTCAACTATATTATTAACATTAACGCACATAATTAAGTAGCAGTCTGATTTTAAAATATTCCATTGACGAAAATGGAAATTTAAATATAAATAATTATGAAATAGTTTTTTTTTTTTTTTGATAATTGGATTAACTTGACTGTACATGTTATAAATCTATGTTTACATGTACATGTGATTACATGTAACGGTCTTAGAACGAATGAACCGAGAAGTATTCACAATGTGCTTAATATTAAAGATGTGACAGATACCTGCACTATGTATGCTTGTATGTATGTATGTATGTATGTATGTATGTATGTATGTATACATGTTTGTGTTAACATTAAGGAGGACTATGTCAGAGATGAAGGAAATGCAATATATCGACATTGGAGGAAAATGTGATATCAACCATTGATGAAATGAGCTTAAACTCAGCAACAACTCCTGATGAATGCCCAGCGACTATCTTTCTTTTATACTTTCACTTGTTTCAGTCATTTGACTGCGGCCATGCTGGAGCACCGCATTTAGTCGAGCAAATCGACCCCAGGACTTATTCTTTGTAAGCCTAGTACTTATTCTATCGGTCTCTTTTTGCCGAACCGTTAAGTTATGGGGACGTAAACACACCAGCATCGGTTGTCAAGCGACGTTGGGGGGGACAAACACAGACACAAACATATGCACACACATACATACATATATACATATACATATATACGACTGGCTTCTTTCAGTTTCCGTCTACCAAATCCACTCACAAGGCTTTGGTCGGCCCGAGGCTATAGTAGAAGACACTTGCCCAAGGTGCCACGCAGTGGGACTGAACCCGGAACCATGTGGTTGGTAAGCAAGCTACTTACCACACAGCCTCTCAAATGGCTTATAGTTCTACAATAGACAAAATATTTTAACACTTTTTTTTATACAATTCCTAATGATAATTAATAATAGGAATTTTTTAAACATTGAAGGACTAGGAGGACCAATCCGAGTAAAATAGAAATGAAAGAGGTCCATAGGTAAAAAATGGTTCAGAGTCATCGGGTTACACGGAGAATGTAACCAGTCACGTTTTGGTTTGTTTGTGTCCTTGTAACTTAGAGGTCCGGTAAAAAGAAATCGATAGAATAAGTACCAGGCCCAATGAAAAGTAAGTACTAGGTCAATTCATTCGACAAAAACAAAGTTTTTCAGGGTGGTGTTCTAGCATGGTCATAGTCTAATAACTGAAACATAAAAAAAAAAAGAAACTAGCGAAATGAATCCAGAACCAGTGAAGGAGCACATGGTTTTAAAGTAACTACGGAACCCTTCAACAATCCAGTGCCGTTACTCGAAATGATTTACTTCCCTTAGGGAGGGACTTATGAAATCTTCAGGTTCAAAGGCCGGCATATGTTCAATATCCTGTCAAAGAAATTTTCAGATAAGGAAAGTGAATGTATACACGAAATACTTTGAAATTGTCTTTTGAGTCATAGATGAACCTTAGAACACTGCGGATGAAGGCAGTGGCATCAAACACCTTAATTCACATGAGAGTCATAGAAAAAATACCATCAGAAATAGTTACACATCAGTATGGGTATGGCTCATGGGCTAGAACCATTTAAAAGAGTAAAGTGTGTGCGTGTGCATGTGTGTGTGTGTGTGAGTGTGTGTGTGTGTGCGTGTGTGTGTGTGCGCGCGTGCATACGGGTACACTCGAATACTTACTAGTAGCTATGAATAAGGTGTCAACAAAGCGCTTACTACCATGATTTCATTCAGAAGGGATTGAAGCGTTAATGGGGTGAGAAAGGAAAAAGGAGAGAGAGAGAGAGAGAGAGAGAGAGAGAGAGAGTAAAAAGGAAAAAATAGAGATTGTTTTTAAAAATCTTTGGACTCGAACAATCCTGTCTACAATGCAAAGCGCACGCTCATACAGATACATAAACACATAGACACACAAGTTTGTGTATGTGTGTGTGTGTGTATGTGTGTGTGTGTGTGTGTGTGTGTGTGTGTGTGTGTGTGTGTGTGCTTGTCTGTATGTGCGCGCGCGTGCGAGTCTGTTTTCGTACATGCCATTCTATGGGATCTTTTCTGCTTGGTTGCCAGCGTCAATTTTCTGTTCGAATTAATTTCATATTCGAAGCAATGATACACTTTTATAGGCTAATTAATGACGTGAAAGTAATTTTCGCTATAAATCAATAAATAAAGACTTCTTAGTAATTAAAGCTTGTAAATTTTGGCGATTTTAGCCAATCGTAAGCGACAGATACATTCATGGCTGTTTCGACAGTAAGAAGCGGAACATGAGAACACTTTTGTCTCTCAACGTGCTTATTGACATAGTGACAAGCAAATCCGAGCAGTCTTTGCAAAATCTTTTATCTGCGAGGAAGCACGTGTTGACAAATTTGACGCTGTGTTCTGTGTAATTATGGCAGCAAGTTCCAGTAACTTCGCTTCTATTATGAAAACATTGAAAACAGATGAGGACATTTTAAAAATTAAAACCGAAAGTTAAATGTTTGTTTTTTAAGCATATTTAAATTGTTTGTTTCTTTTTGTCATTGAACATTGAAGTGGTTGTGAGGTGTGCTAAAAATAACAGCTAAATAAGATTTTTTTGATAAATCTTTTAAATTAAAGATTATTTGCGGCATTTGCCATGATAGATCGCTAGCCACTATACCTTCTTCTGTTTTTTCTATTTTCTATTTTCTCTCTCTGTTTATTTCTGTGTTCCTTTCTATCGAAGAGCGTAGGCTCGAAACGTAAAAGAATGCCTCACTTCCGGAGCGTTAAACTAATATATATGTTTGTTGTTTACGCACCCGTCTTCGTCTTCTGTTTTTGTAAATTCTCACTATACACGCGCGCGCGCGCATATATATATATCTGCGTGTAGCTATATGATAAGAAGCTTGCTTCCCAACGATAAGGTTCCGGGTTCAGTCCCACTGCGTGGCACCTTGGGCACGTGTAGTCTACTATTATCCCTGGGACGACCAAAGCCTGGTGCGTGGATTCGGTAGACGGAAGCTGGAAGTCGCCCGTCGCATATATATATATATATATATATATATATATATATATATATATATATATACATATATGTCTGTGTCTGTGTGTCTTTGTGTCTGTGTTTGCAACCCTAAAGATTCTGCTCACTCATTCACAGCAAACAAGGCACTCCGATGTTTACACACGGCCAGTTATATTTCGCTATGAGTAAAGCAACGAACTCCAGTAATTTGAAAATTAGTGTCGACCAAACAGAAAGTGTCGTCTGCAAAGAAGTCTTGTAATCATATTGATATTATCGAAGGGAATATGATTCATAGTTCAAATAAGGATATTTGTGAACTCTGAATGTGTAAGAGTATAAACAAGCGTAAAATAGTGAGAACAACTAAAGTAAAAGCGTATTTCAATAACATTTCGTCCTTAATACTTTCTATGTAGAAGCCGAAGTAAGTTCTGGCTTTCGATACGAGTGATCCACATAACCATTCGTGATACAAATGCTGCGAGTCTATTTCAGTTCGGGAGTGAATTATCATCACATGTCACTTAGTCACAAATACATGTCAACAGCTGCAACAGAATGCTGAATCACCAACAATAATGTAATTTCTCTAAGACAACACCCAGTAATTTAACAAGTCCATTTATACATTTCTCAATACATACTGCTGTTATGGCTTCCCTCATTTTATGCCTCCATCGTAGATGGGTAGATTTGCTAGTATATTTTATGTAGATAGGGTTAAAATCCAAGCTATCTTCTGTTCCAATATTCCAAATCAGTATGTAGATTTGATATTTCTGTGATGTTTGGCGCAGGAGTGGCTGTGTGGTAAGTAGCTTACTTACCAACCACATGGTTCCGGGTTCAGTCCCACTGCGTGGCACCTTGGGCAAGTGTCTTCTACTATAGCCCCGGGCCGACCAAAAGCCTTGTGAGTGGATTTGGTAGACGGAAACTGAAAGAAGCCAGTCGTATATATGTATATATATATATATATGTATGTATGTGTGTGCATATGTTTGTGTCTGTGTTTGTCCCCCCCCCCCCCAACATCGCTTGACAACCGATACTGGTGTGTTTACATCCCCGTAACTTAGCGGTTCGCCAAAAGGGACCGATAGAATAAGTACTAGGCTTCCAAAGAATAAGTCCTGGGGTCGATCTGCCCAACTAAAAGGCGGTGCTCCAGCATAGCCGCAGTCAAATGACTGAAACAAGTAAAAGAGTAAAAGAGAGAGTATGCCTGAGATAAACATTGAGAAAAATATTTTTTGCAGAGATTGGAAAAAAAAATTGTTATTATTTATTACTGACTATATATAAACGCCTCATCCAAATGTAAATTTTGTATTATTTGATTCTCTACCTTAAGAATTTCGAATAGAATATATCTTACATATTTTTCCTACCTGCACAATTTTGTAACTCCTATTAGTAAATGTAACATATGTAATAGTGAATAAAGGATACCAAATATCTTCCAAACTCTTCTAATTGTTATAATTGTGTGTGTATGTGTGTGTGTGTGTGTGTGTGTGTGTTTGTGTGTGTGTGTGTGTGTGTGTTTGTGTGTGTGTGTGTGTGTGTGTGTGTGTGTGTGTGTGTACGAGTAAGCACATAAATGCAAAACAAGGTGAAACAAATTAGTATTCGAATTTCGAAAGTAGAGTAATATGCTTTTAGCTGAAAAAAAATCTTCACAAACTATTACATAGAGTTTCACGATACTTTTCGTCGGACATGTGTGATCACTGACGAACAGCAACAATAAAACTCTGAGTTACAGTTACAGTTTGTGAACACTTTTTCAAATAATAATAATAAATTTCATAATAAATGCATGTGTGTGTGTTTGTGTAGATAGATAGATAGATAGAGAGATAGATAGATAGAGAGATAGATAGACGCACAAGCACGCACACGTATACATGTTTATATGTATAGTTTCTATGTGTCATCACGTGTGCTTAATGATATTGTGTTGTGACGTTGTAAGGGAGAGGTGACGAGGTGGGTCTGGGCTGTTATATAAAGACACCGATGTAATAATAGGGAATGTTTCACTAATGCCGTATCGTGCCACATTGAATAGCAATGCTAATCTGGGTTGTTAACGACTTAACGCGGAAATACTCTGAAAGCAAATAGTAATATTTTACAGCAGACATAGCTGCGTGGCTAATATGACGGCTTCGCAACCACCTGATTCCGGGTTTTGTGCCACTGCACGCTACCTTAGACAAGACACTCCAATCATATGATATTCAAACTTTATTCAAAGGGAATTGGTGAAAGCCAACTACTCTATTTCCATTATATATATATACCACCTCCTCTTCCGGTCCTTCCACAACGTAACCTCGTGGGCATCGGTGCCGATTTTTTCTTCCTCCGTTTTTCCATTCTTTGAACTTTCCGTCTTTCCGACGAAGGGCTCCGCCCGAAACGTCATACTCGCTCTCTTTCCTTTCCCGAGCGTCTAATAACACTATCCGTAACACGTCCTCACTTTGTTGGTTTTTTTTGTTATTGTTTTTTTTTTTTTTTTACGTATGTATGTATGTATGTATGTATGTACAATAATCCCTCACCATGTCGCGGTTCACCTATCGCGGTATATTATTTAAGATTACGTCGACTCCTCCGTGGTGTTGTTTTGCATTTATGATAAAATAAATATATACAAATTATGATAAATAATATCAAAAATATAAAGTAAAGCGTTGTCCTACTTCGCGGATTTTCACCTATCGCGGGGAGTTTGGGATCGTAACACCCGCGATAGTCGAAGGATTACTGTATATTAGAGAGAGAGAGAGGGGGGAGATATATATATATAGAGAGAGAGAGAATATATGTGTGCGTCTGTATATGCATGTATGTATCTATATATGTATAGATATGTGTGTGTGCACTACCCTCCACAAAAACAATTTAATTTGTGTTCGTGGGAAGAACCATTTTAACGATGCGTACTGCCTTAATTCTTCGAAACGCCGGAGTTTTAATGGTGGCAGCTGATGAAGGGGATGTTTCTATGTGGCCTGCATGTTTGTTGCACCTTGTTTACCATTTTTGTCCTTGTTCTTTTGCCACGTCATGTACCCAGTTATGTATCTATATGTAAATGTGGATGAACGTATATACATACATGTACATATATATGCATATACTCATATATTGTTTATATATATATATATATATATATATATATATATATATATATATATATACATACTTACATAAATATACACATATGCACATATACATTTTGCATAGACACACACACACAGACTGAGAAAGAGATAAGAAAGAGTTATATCGTCAAAATGCATACATAAATCACTTCTGCTGTAGGTAACTTGGTGCTTTGTTAAACTAATGTAATACAGCTCAAAAAAATATTTGTTCAAAACCAATTTCTTTGCAGAAACGCATTTCGTGTCGAGTGATAGTAATATTTATTTGGATATCACTGGATACCCGTGTGATAAATGTTTATTATGTATATGTATACAACTATATGCATTTTATACATGGAGAATAATAAGTAGGTCTATATTCACTCGATATTCAACAGCTTAAACGACCTGTCTTAGATACAATGAAATATCGAGACATTGAAAAGGAAAGCATGATGATATATAGCTTCAACAAAATCTGGGTGGTATGTGCCTGAAATTTTACGTAAATCTTCGGATCAACTTCCGTCATTTAGTCCTGTGTAATTTGACTATGCCTTGTACTTAATATTTTTTCGTTCAATTTTGGCTAATGAAGCGACTGTCTGGTAGGACTTTTTTCAGCACCACCCTGTCCAGAAAAACATGTCGTATGTCCCGTAGCCCAGTCATATATCTTATTCGGAAATAGTATGCTTCTGACACATACTCAGAAATATACATATAAGTATTATATATACATATATACACATATCGGTCGCTTCAGCTATGTAACCATACACGTGTTTTCTTGGACAATTCTTTTCCTTCTCTCCGAGCCTTTCTGACGAAGAACCAACGCTTGAGACGTCACACGCCCACTGTTTTTTCTATCTTAAACTGAGCGTCAACCTAATACATTCACAGTGTATGTCCTTTTGACTTTTGCTGCTTTTGTTTTCATATTCCATTTGCATATGTGTATGCATATATAGTTTACTGTTCTATTATTACTAGGATCAACGAAAGCAATACTCCTTCCAGAGAGAGAAAAATATCGTTCACTAACTATACACAGTATTTAAATATGAGTTGCTTATAGCTTAAAGCTGTGGAAACAATAATTCGGCAGATTTATATATATCATGCCTTGTGTCAATGCTTGAAGACACAAAGCATGATAAATAAATCTGCCGAATTATTGTTTCTACAGCATTAAACAATTAATAGTTTAAGCTTGCTTCCCAACCACATGGTTCCGGGTTCAGTCTCACATGGCACCTTGGCAAGTGTCTTCTGTTATAGTCCTGGAACCACCAAGGCCTTGTGATCGAATTTGTTAGACGGAAACTGAAAGAAGCTCATTGTATGTGTGCGTGTGTGTGTATATTTGTGTGCCACCCACCACCGCTTGACAACCAGTTTTTTCCCCATAATCTAGCGTTTCGTCAAAAGTGACCGACAGAATAAATACCAAGAGTAAAACAGTACTGGGGATCGATTCATTCGATTAAAAATTCATCAAGGTGGTACCCCAGCATGGCCATAGTTTAATGGTTGAAATAAGTAAAAGATAAAACGATAATATACATGTGTTGTATGAGTGTGTGTGTGTATACATACATACACGCACACACACTCATATATGTGTGTATGTATGCATGTATGTATGTATGTACTTAAAGCTATAGAAACAATATTTCAGCAGAAATTATTGCAACTATTAGTATTAATTTCACGCTTTACAGATTTTCGAGTAATTAGTTTAATTTTATAAATTAAACAACTTTACATGTATATATATGTTACGAATACTGTTGAAATAAACATATTAAATAAACAGATCTATTTGATATATGTAATAAATGTAATATTTTATAAATTTTCGATAAAAAGTAATGCACTCCAATATACTTTAAATATTTTGATTCTTGTAGCATGGATAATTGTGTTCCGCAAGTATTCATTTTCTATCAAAAGTTAATCAAAAGATATTTATTGAATATTTTGCTTTCAGACAAAGAATAAAAAACAATTGTTCAAGATGGAGTCTTTATAGAATTACATATTAAGTTTATCTGAGAGACTAAGATTACATGTATTGTCACCTTGTTTATAAGGATTGACATGTAATATATTCCCGGAAATTTTATAGCCCTTAAAATTATTATTTTTAAGTACCATTTGTATTTTGATAAACTAGAGTCCCATGATCTCCCTGGAATTTTTAAACAAATGTTGATTGAAATATCCTTTATATGTATTTTCAGTTACTACAATAAAAATCATTGGAAAAAATATCAGCAAATATGTTTGCACAGTAACCCCCGCTTACGAAAAGCATGAATTGATTAACTGGACAATTTACGACTTCAAGATTGTTACGTAATTAGAGACTACAAAATTAAGATGGTTGCTTAAAATTTTAACATTTGATATGTACTTCTATTACAGAATTAAGTGTACACCCGAAACTAAATTTAACAATCGTCATCATCACCATAATTGTCGTCGTCGTTGTCGCCAGCATCATCATCATCAACACCACCAAGATTTTGACGTCCACTTTTTCGTGTTTGCAGTGTCTGACGGAATTCGTAGAGGCAAGCTTTCTACGCCGGATGCTCGGATGTTACCAGTCCTTGTATGTTTGCAAGCAAAGCAATAATTTCCAAAGACGGGACATATTTTCCACAGAAGATTGAAAATGGGAGACGCTACTTGTATGACGTTGATACTTGTTTGCAATTTATTAAGCGATGTCAAGACAAGAAAGTACAAACATACACACATATGACAAGCTATTTTTAGTCTCCGTCTACTTAATCAAGTAACGATGGTTTGGTCGGGATGGGCTATAGTAGAAATCAATTGTTCAAGGTGCCATGCAGTAGAACTGAACCTAAAGGGGTGAACTTCTTAATCGTACAGTCATGCCGGCGCCCAAAACTATTTCTATTAAGACTTTTATGACATTTCTATTAAGAAATGTGTTTAGCGATATGTGCAATTATACTGAATCTGAATGGGCATTAAACCAAAGGATTTTACGGGCCTGAAAACTGGTATAATGTCTATCGCAGAAAATATGTCCATCCCCGCTTTGTTTTTGCGCTTTATTCTAATAAAAGGCTATGCTATTGACTGAAGATCGAATGTAGCATTTGGTTAAGGACTTCCTCAATACATACTTTGGTGAATTTTGAACCTGGCAGTAGATTAGCGCACGTTTTAACGTAAAACGTAGCTTGGCTTGGCTTGTTAGAACTTTATGCATATATATGTACCTCATGTTGGTCTCCTAACCTCTAATGTTTCATGGGTGACAAGACTGGCTTTTGATAGTCTGATATTACCGCAGACATTACAGATGAGATCACCTCGGCGTATTTTACCGTATAGAACTTAAACATCCCGCAGTTTTCGAAGATTACGTTTCTTCATTTGATGGATAATTCGAATTTTCTCAAATTGCAAGCTTTTATATGCGTATATTCGAATGTTTCAGAATGTGATTGTGCATGTGTGTGTGTTTATGGTTACCAGTGGAAAACTAGTAAATTATATTGCGTTCTTTTATATCAATCATAACTTTGCAGCTTCATAATCAGAGATTGATAAAATAAATACCAAACTGAAACGAACACTGAAGTCGATGTGTTTGATGAATAACCTGTAATTGTAGTGTTCCAGTATGGCCGTGTTCCGACCAGTGAAATCAGTAAAAAGAATATTATTAACAATTCTGATTTCGATGATGATGATGATCAAGATGTTGATGATCCAGACGACGACGACGACGACGAGAACGGTGACAATAATAATGTTGATGGTGATGTTAATTGTAATTCATCACACCCAACTTCACATTCTCTGCCCCCAACCAGCCTATCTCCCTCCTCTACGAATAGTTTACCCCCTTCTGTGTTAGTGCTCACCTGTAGATATACATTTGTGATAATCATTTGTCAGTTAGAAGGGAGGGAGAGTGTATGTGTGGTGAGGGTGGGCGTTGAGGTTTTGTTGTGTATCAGGGTCTCTACACAGAGATTTAAGCTGGATTAAGATAAAGGAGGTGGCTTTATTGTTGCCATTGAGAGTAGAAACGAAAGGAGCAGAAGAGAGAGAGAGAAAGAGGGAGAGAGAGGGAGAGAGAGAGAGAGAGAGAGAGAGAGAAATAATGGAGAAGAGAAGAAAGAGTAAGTAGAAGAAGGGGAATAAAACGAGAAATGGTACATAGGTAAGAGAGCGAAAGAGAGAAGGGGTGGGGTAAAAATAAATGCGGTACACAGCAAGACTGTGATACAGTTGGTTGGAGAAAAGCTATAGAGAAGTAAAACTGGAGGTAGATGTGGTGTAAGAAAGGCAGAGAGAGAAACAGAAGTGAAGCATGAGAGAGGGAAGGAGAGAGGGGGAAGAAATAGAGAGGAAGAGAAAGAAGGGACGAAGAAAGGAATGAGAACGAGAAGCGAAGTTAAATAAAAAGTAAATGAATATGAAAGACGAAGACATGAAAGGCTTAATAAATAATAAATTTGGTCAGACTATCTCAGTCTGTTATGAACTGGTCTGCTTATGTATGTATATCTACATTTTATAACATCAGCACATATTTCATATATATGTTATATTTCGCAACAACTGCACATATATTCCTATAGTCACACTTATACATAATGGTTTTAAATTTGGGCACACGGCCAGCAATTTTCGGGAGGGAGTCAGTCGATTACATCAACCCCAGTCCTCAACAGGTATTTATTTTATGAGCCTCGAAAGCATGAAAAGTAAAATCGATCTCGGTGGAATTTGAACTCAGAACGAAAAGACGGACGAAATGCCGCCAAGCATTTCGCCCGGTGTGCTAACTAGTCTGCCAGCTCACCGACTTTTTAGTTACAAATATATTCTTTTCTACTCTAGGTACAAGGCCCGAAATTTTAGGGGAGGAGACCAGTCGATTAGATCGACCCCAGAACGCAACTGATACTTACTTTATCGACCTAGAAAGGATAAAAGACAAAGTCGACCTCGGAGGAATTTGAACTCAAAACATAAGGACAAACGAAAAACCGCTAAGCAATTCGCGCGACGTGCTACCGTTTCTGCCAGCTCGCCGGCTTAGATTACAAATATATTAATACACATATGTATTTGATTACATTGTGAGCAGGTATTTCATCTCCGGCTGAGAATCTTCAGACTAACTTACTTCAAATAATGAAAATATTTGCCAGTAGACTCTAAGGCAGCCACAGAGGAGGCGGTCAAGGTGGAATCATTCATTATGCGATAGTTGCTGCTCATTCTCACCTGCTACTGGCGTGTATCCATGCAAATGGATTAATGAAATTATTGATGCAGCAGAAAAATATCTGACTGAATATTTTATGTGGTTGCTTTTATTTATTTATTATTCAGCTTCTATCGGTTAACACATTGTTGTTACTGACTCGAGTCGTAGGACATATAAGCCCGGTTACTTGGTTTCCATGGCGTAAGAACGACCGAGATCACAACATAACCCTTTGGACGGGACAAGGTTACACATTCACAGATGAGTGAACTGAACTGAAGAACACAACGCACTGCCTGGTCCCGGAATCGAAACCATGGTCCTACGGTCGTAAGCGCAGTATCCTAACCATTTGGACGTGAGCCTTCACTATCTGGTTTGAGTGGTAGACATTGTTTTAGGAAGTGTAGCGTGCTGTTAAGTGTGGCCTGTAGTATATTGAGATTTGTTGTTGAGAGATTGGGACCCAGGCAACAGTGATATAGTTCACAATGGATCGAATGTATTGCTTGTACAGCTTTACTGTTGTTTCATTCTGTTGATTAAATGAGTTACAAGTGGTTGTTTTTAAAATGTTTGAGTGCTTTTATTTTTTTTACAATGTGTTTTTATCCTCAGTATGCGTATGCAGGCGCGCCTCTGCGTGAAGTAAATCTATGTGGCTAAGTATGACGGCTTGTTGTATTCCATATCTCATATCTGGTATTGCTCGTTAAAAAAAGAGTGAACATGTAAAGTATAAGAAACGAGGATGCGTCCTGTTACTTGTATGATTCGGGAGCGTTAGCTTAGACTGGTTTGGTTATGTTATTCGATTTTCCGACTATGATCCTGCATACCTAGTTCTCTTCTCTGGGGATCCAGCTGGGGTGACAGCTCGTGTTGATCGGTCACGTGCCTTATAATCAAGGCGAATGAGGAAGTATTTCGCGAAGATGGGAACTGACTGGGACACAGCTCGGTGAGTTGTCCGGGACGACCTGTGCAGATACAGACGAATGGTGGATGCAGCGACGCGCTGCAACGGCACATGTCCCCATACTTGATCTGACCTAACTTGTAAGATGTTACTTTAAGTCTTGTGTGTGTGTGTGTGTGTGTGTGTGTGTGTGTGTGTGTGTGTGTGTGTGTGTGTGTGTGCGTGTTGAGCCAAATTTATACGTGGTTTAATTACGGATGGAAAAGCTGGACCGTTGTGTGATGAGAACGGTGGAAAAAAGGAGTGTGATGCTATCTGCGCATGGGGTCGCTTTGAGTGTATGCGGGAAAATCATGCGAGTACAGACTAAAAGGAGTGGGTGAGATAACGGATCCCTGTTGCTAACTCAGCAAAATATTATAGCTAAATTTAAAAACGGTGGAAGTTGTAGTTGTAGTTAGATAGCTACAAATCAACCTTGATCGAGCAGATCTAAGTTTAAAGACGTATCAGCCATAACTATTCCGTATTTTTGCATATACCAGAGACTACGTTGTTTGCTTCTTTATTTCAGTAGTAAAGTGTAATACGAGTGATAATTGGCTGTTATTTCTAGCAACCATATAGAGGCGCTTTCTTTGCTTGAAATGGTTCCAGTGTGTGTTTACGACATGTCACCAATAAACGTATGTTGGACGGAGTCAGGAATGATAATAGTTTAGAGAAGAGATGAAAACTCTCCTCTTATAATAGCACGTCTTATGTTTTCTGAATGGTGGCGCCAAAGAATCTATACACCTCAACTTAAACATGGTCAACAACCCTTGTCATCGCTTTTAAAACTCTATTTAATAGTGCGCGCGCGCTCGCACACACACACACACACACGCACACACACACACACACATACATGTGCACATTTACACACAGGCACAAGCGAGTGCATCAACATGCGTGTTGATGTTTGTACTTTGTACGTACGCTCAGATTGTTTTGACTTGGTCAAACTTGCATAACACGTTGACAAGAATTGTCCGAAAGACAGTGTACCAAGTAAAAGAGGGTGGGAAGCAGACATATCGTGTAATGTAGTGACATGAATAGGGTATTTAAAGAATAGATTTATATCGTGTAAGAGAAATTATTTGTTTTTTCAATAAATTGGTAACTGTCAACATTGAAAGGCACCATATTAATTCTCTTTTGTTCTTTATTCATTTTTCTTTTTAGCTAAACATATATCTTCTTTTTCTATTTTTTTTCTTCTTGTGGAAAAAAAAAAGAATGTCGAAGAGAAAATGAAAAATAAAAATAAAGAAAATAAATGTTAAAATGTCAGCAAAAAAAAAAGCTGGCGAGTAACATCGAATAAATGAAAATTGGGTTACCTTGATCGACATGTCAAGAATGTCAGTATATATATATACATATATGTATATGTACATATATATACATATATGTATATGTACATATATATATATATATATATATATATATATATATATATATATATATATATATATATATATATATATATATATATATATATATGTATATATATATATATATATATATATATATACACATATATATATATATATGTATATCTATCATATATATATATATATATATATATATATATATATATATATATATATATCATCAGCATTTTCATCATCAAATATTTTTGATATTTTTAGGTCATTTATGAAAATGATCAAAGTTATGAAGTATGTATTTGTGTGTGTGTGTGTTTGTGAATATTCACGTGCGCTAGTGTGTGTGTGTGTGTGTGTGTGTGTGTGTGTGTGTGTGTGTGTGTGCGTGTTGTTACATGTATGCGAGTCTATGTAATACACGCATACACGCACACATTCACTCACCCATGCACTAACGCACACACATACATACACACGCACACACTCAAACACGTACGCACTTACACAGATGCGGACTGTAGAACACTCCTTTCATCACATGCTGAGTGGGGACTTTCGTCCAACGCAGCAATGATGCTGCTAGGGAGCGTAGTGGATCTTTATTTGGACCGACACTGTATAGCACTATTTTTTCACCACCCTCATCCTTTCACTTACCACAGGAATCTGGGAGAAATTGCAAATATCCCAACCTTAGAGGAACCACTTTTCTTGTAAGGATTTATTCTTTATTTTCAACTCGGCACACTCTCTAACTCCTCTCTATACACACACACACACACACACACACACGTGTCTGTGTATATATTCTTAATATGGTGACCCAACGAGTGAGAACCTGCTGACCTATATGGCCACACTGTGTGCCAGAATTAACAATCAAAACTCCATCAAGTTATATCCTACTGTTATAAAGAAAGAGACAACAAGTATTATTGTTTTTCAAATTTTGGTACAAGACAAGCAATTGCAAGGAACGTGCAAGTCAATTATATCGACCCCAATAATCAAATGATACTTATTTTATCGACTTCGAAAGGTTGAAAGGCAAAGTCGACTGAACAGAATTTAAAATCGTAGCGTAAAAACAGACGAAATACCGCTAAATTTTTGCCCGGCGTAGTAACAGCTGTGCCAGCTCTGTGCCTTTTTAAAAATTGAGATACTCCCTGCACCTTAGGCTTCCCAACCTATCACCCATGTAATTACTCACTAGGCTCGACGTGGCTTAACTTCGGTGATCGGACGAGAACCAGTGCATTCAGCATGATAAGACCCAAAGCAAGGTGCACTATTGTTATTAAATAGACGTCATAGTCATGGCTTGAGCAGTTTAGTTGTAGGCCTACTTGTATATTGGCTGATTTGGAGTTAAAAAACTATACAACGGCAATAAAAACAAAAGCTTGAAAAATTATTTCTTAGCCCTGATTCTCTGAAATGCTAAAAGGATTTTCAACATCACAAGTCCTAAGTTCCTAGCATATTTCTGCTAACGTATGTATGTTGCATAACAGAAAAGGTTAACAGTTTGACCTTGATTTGATAAAGGTCAGTATGTTGACCTTGCTTTGTTATAAAGGTCAGCTAGCTGACCTTGCCTTTGAATAAATGTCTAAAAACTGTCAAAACCAACGAGAAATTATGAGAATTTTAATCGAATTCGAAATGTTGAGGTAAAGTGGAATGATTGTGTCATTTTTATGTGAGAGGCATGAACGTCAAAGCATCATTTCTCACATCTGGAATAAACAAAAACATAGCGATTCATGTCTACATGAGAAACAGTTATTTAAAAATTAGTGAAGTTGAGAAAGGGGGACACGGGGGAAGGAGTGGGGGAAGAGAAAAGAAGCGAGAGAGAAAGGAAAGAGAATAAGAAAGGGCGACAAAGAAAAAGAGAGCAAAGGACTATATTAATAATGGTAGACATTATGACAGCCAAAGTATTTAACCGGTGTAAGGACCCTGTGAAAAGGTGTAAAAGTAGGCGTGTGTGTATGTGAGTGTATATGCGTGTGTTAGAGTAAGTGTGCATGTGTGCGCATTTCAAATGTGACAATGTCGCAGTAGCATACGAAAGATATTAATTTTAAGGGTTCAAGTAAGGGATCTGTTAATTATACAACACACATATATGACGTGTCTGATGGATCTTCGTCGCTCAAAAAAGCGGATTTACTTGTTCTATCAACTGCATTACATGCTCGTTGAATTAACGTGTAAATAGCTAAGTATTCTAGACACGTGTAATGTTAATGTGATTGCTAGACAGAATATTAATAACATGGTGTACCACAGGGTTTAATCCTTTTGAGTTACAGGAACAATCGTCCCGACAGGCTTCGATACAGTTACCATCAACTCATTTTCACTCAACAGTGACATTTGCTAAAGATACCGTGCGATAGGATCAAACACGAGACCGAGACCTGCGAAGGCAACCTGCATTAAGGCACCTACTGTGTGGATACATACGCGCGTGCATGCATATATCTATGTATGTCATTGTTCAGTTTTATTTCAAGATTTCTTGCCAATAGAGAAAGAGCCGGTTTCTAACCTAGATTCAAGGCACCTTCATTGGAATTTCAACATCAACAATTTTTGTTCGTTTGTATGTATGTATGTATGTATGTATGTACATGTACAGATTTGTATGTTTTGCTTTATGTATGTATACTTGAATATCTAGATATGCTCATATATATTTAAATGATAAACTTCTGGCAAGTTTTACCGATTCTTAGTTTCAGTAATAGATTGGATCTGTAGTCTTCGAATTAGCTTTCTCCTTTCTGGTTTTGAGAAGCCTAATTTCTCAAGATTAGTATTTATGCAGTGTGTTCCATATCCCAGGGTCCTAATAATTACAGGTATGAACCGGAACTTGTAATCTCGATAGAGTAACCACAGATTTCTCAATAGTTTAGCGTAGGTATTCTCTTTTTCACTGACCTTCAGCTTAACGTTAACATCCGCTGGGCGGCTAGTGTCCACATCTGTAAACGGTTTCTCTTCTATCCTAAATTATTACATCATGTCTGTTGTGCTTACTTGTTGTTGAGGTCTTCCCTGGGACATTCCACCTATGCATATGTGTATGCATGTATGCATGTATGCATGTATGTATGTATGTATGTATGTATGCATGTATGTATATATATGTATATATATATGTAGGAGAATATACAAATAATAACAACACACGAGGACAGGTGGTGTAAATAACAAAAGGATATATTAGTATGACGCTCGGGAATACGGAAAGTCTTTGACGTTTCGAGCTACGCTCTTCAACAGAAAGAATACGGAGACAAGGAGAAAAACACGGAGAAAAAAAATTGAATAGTGTTCAGTCAACGGTCAATCATAATATGTGTGTGTATATATATATATATATATATATATATATATATATATATATATATATATATATATATATATATATATATATATATATATACATATACACATATATATAAACACACACATATATACATATAGATATACATATAGATATACATACATATATGTGCATACATATATATATATATATATATATATATATATATATATATATATATATATATATATATATATATATATAACCATGATGACTGACTACACGTGTCAAAAGAAGAACGTTACTGAATTTTAAAAAGTATTGTTTTTCATAGATTTTTATTCTCTTATCAAAACACAGTGTACATAACAACAGGGCCCTACGACTCCATCAAAATTCTGAAAGTCCCAAACCAGACAATATAGATATATGTATGAATGCATGCATGTACGAAAGTTTGCATTGCTTTATGTCTAATACTTCTTTCATTTTCGCCCCATTCTCCCTGGAGCTTTTCCCCTACTTTTTTTCCACTCTTTTCTTTAACCAAACTGTGAATTTGTCTATATTTTAAAAAATGTTGAGTTTACAGACACCTGTATGTATTTATCCGCAAACACACTATATCCCCCACTCTTTTTCTCTTTCTTTCTCTTTCTCTCTGTCTCTCTTTCTCTCTTTCTCTCTCTCACTTGCTACATATGTATATACACACGCACACAAGTTCGGATGCTTCAGCACATGTGTATATGCCTGTCTCTGAGTGCATGCATGCGTGGGTGGGTGGCGGGTGTGTTTGTATGCACACACACACACACATACTCACTGACACACTCACTTACTTACACACCTACACACAGATACACATGAATACACACACATATACAAATACGGGCACGTACATGTATGTGAGTGCCAGTTTCCAAAACATAGCAATGCTATATTTATGTAAATCATATAATAACACATATGTTTTTTTGAATATCATCTGGATGCGGCGACCTTACGCAATTCTGAAGCATATTTAGAGCCACCCATGTGGCTTAAAGCAAGTTAAAACGTTTCTTTATGAAGACTCGAACCAACAACAGTGTCTTCGCTGGTGGTAACGGGTACGACCTCTGTTTTTAGGAGAGATAAATTAAAAATAACAACAACAAAGACGCCAGCAATAAGAATAAAAACAAACAAAAAAAATCAACAGACGTCAAAACAAAGGGAAAATAAAAACAAAGAAAAGAAATGGAAACTATTTTAAAGAAAATACACACGAAGCGATAGCTAGCAAAGAAATCATCGGCAGAAAGTGAGACACCAAGAAGAAAAGATTCATTGGGTGACTCTACGAAGATTTGATAAAAACAAAATAGATTTCAGCATCTGCTTGATGTAGGCATACAGCTGTGAGCCATCTCTGCTGCAACTGCTTGAATTAACAGTCAATATAATTTCGAATGCTTTACTTAAGAAATGAATGTTTGTTTTGCGAAGCACGGTGGAACCTGCGTAAAACATGTGCGAGTTCAACCAGATCAGTCCCGGACAAAAACATCTCGGTTTTATAAATCATATATTAAGCCGTACACTATATATATATATATATAGAGAGAGAGAGAGAGAGAGGGGGGGGAGAGAGAGGATGGAGAGAGAGAGAGAGAAAGAAAGAGAGAGAGAGAAACAGTTACATATAAATATATAGAATAATGTGCGTGCGTGTGTGTGTGTGTGTGTGTCTTATTATTTCTGCTGAAACGCAAGCAATTACTATATAGTTAAGAAGTTCGTTTCCAATATTCAGTGGATACACGTCTGGCCATGAAAAAGTATTACTTCGCTTGAAAATAAGTAAGTGTTGGCGATTATCGTGCAGTAGAATGTTTACCGCAACGAATTCCGTCTGATCAATGCAAGTATGGAAAAAAGTTAACACATACTGCTGCTGCTAATGATGATGATGATGATGATGATGATGATGATGACGGAGAAGTGTTCAATGCTCCCGTGCACCTAATTCCACAACCAGATTTTAAAACCTCTTAGATATGAATCCATGTATTTATTTAGTCGTAACTCAAACTGTATCGGTACGAAGCCTATAGAAGTGAAGCAAAACCGATTACAATTGATTAAATAGTTTACTTAGTAATTCCTATGCAGCTTATTTGATCCAGTATCTTTGAAATCTTGTGGTAGTCTTTTTGGTAGGACTTATGTTCACAGATGGTAAAACGTAATCCTGTGATTCCTAACTGGGGTCCCTATGACTCTTGGAGCACTACATATGATTTTTAAAGATATATTGATATATATAGATATATATATATAGATTATAGATATATAGATATAGGCGTAGGAGTGGCTGTGTGGTAAGTAGCTTGCTTACCAACCACATGGTTCCGGGCTCAGTCCCACTGCGTGGCACCTTGGGTAAGTGTCTTCTACTATAGCCTCGGGCCGACCAAAGCCTTGTGAGTGGATTTAGTAGACGGAAACTGAAAGAAGCCCGTCGTATATATGTGTATATGTATATATATGTGTGTGTGTCTGTGTTTGTCCCCCCAACATCGCTTGACAACCGATGCTGGTGTGTTTATGTCCCCGCAATTTAGCGGTTCGGCAAAAGAGACCGATAGAATAAGTACTAGGCTTCCAAAGAATGAGTCCTGGGGTCGATTTGTTCGACTAAAGGCGGTGCCCCAGCATGACTGAAACAATTAAAAGAGGAGAGTATATAATGAGATTTTTAAGCCATCAAGCGGTTAGGAGGGTCCATCTAAGTAGAATATGAATCAAAGGAGCCCACCGGTGAAAAAATAAAATGGCTGAGAAACTCTGATACAATCAATTACTTTAAACACCACCAGCTCGCCGATGGCTGCAATTTAACAGGCCAAATCGTCAACACGATAACAACTTTTTTCTTTCATCCTACCTATCACAAAGACCCTGAAGAGGGATCATGGAGTGTTTCTGGCCCTCTGATTAGCCATAATTAGATAAACTAAAAATAAAAAGGAAAGAAGTTTAATTTTTCATCCTAAATCATAAACACGATATTTATAACGGTGTAAATGTTAGATACCAGACAGGTCTGCACAGTCAAGATTGCCGTAGACTATACAATATCAACAAGAAGGTAGTTTGATAAACTGAACGAATTAATACATAAAGTGACTCACGTTAGATTTTTTAAGAATTTTGCATTCAGGAATATCCAACTTGGTCTTCTATTTTATAAGACGGTAAGTTGTAATTTGAGAGGCATTAGACCGAAACGTGGAGCAGCCCCATAAATACCGCTTTTTTGTGCCCTTATGTCTACGTGTTTTGTTTTGTTTGTTTTTCTGTAGATGGGCGCAGTCGTGGCTGTATGGTAAGAAGCTTGCTCCCCAATCACATGATTTCGGATTCAGTCCCACTGTACGACACCTTGGACAAGTGTCTTCTACTATAGTCTCAGGCTAACCAAAGCCTTGTGAGTGGACTTGGTAGACGGAAACTGAAAGAAACCCGCCGTATATATATATATAGCGTCTCACAAAAATTGTAAGTAGTTTTCGTAAACTTATCCTCCGACGCTACTCTATCTCTTTCTCTTTCTCTTTCCTTTCTCCCCCCCCCCTCGTTCTTCCTCTGTACTACTACGTATCTCGCCTTACCCCTCTTGTTCTTCCTCTGTTACTACTACGTATCTCCTTTTCCCCCTCGTATTTCCTCTCTCTCTCTTTTCCTCTCGTTGCTCACCTATTCTTCTACTTCCTCCCTCTCTTTCTCCCTCTACCACTCTCTCTCTCTTCCCTTTACACCGGCATGGTCACATGCTTCCGGTCAATAATCCTTTCCTTCCTTGGCTTTCGCCAAGTAACGCACGCCACCACTTTGTCTCTCTCAGTTCCGTGCCTCATCGCGTTCATACACACATAATTTTTCTCGTCTGGCCGTAAAGCCTTTTCTGTTTGTTTTCCTGTCTTGTTTTTTGTCCGCCACTACATTCCTCCATGGCTAGATTTAATTTGCGTATACAGATTTAATCTGCGATCCATGGGACGAGCCGTTTTAACGATGCGTCCTGCCCGAAGCTCGTCGAAACGCCGGTGTTAAAACGTGGGTAGCTGATGAAGTAGAATGTTCTCTATGTGGCTCGTGTGTTCTCGTCTACGTTTGTTTGCAATGTCCTGTACCCAGATATGCACCTATACATACAGGTGGATGTCGGTATGCACATACCTGTACGTATATATGCATATACTCATTTACTTTTGTTTTTACATGATTGTTTTTACATGATTGTAAGTAGTTTTCGTAAACTTATCCTCCGACGCTACTCTATCTCTTTCTCTTTCTCTTTCCTTTCTC
>NC_142930.1:37284669-37292169 GCF_046866305.1 Octopus bimaculoides | reverse complement strand
GTATGAATGTATGAATGTATGTATGTATGTTGTGTGATGTCACGTTTGGTGCTGCTGGTCAGATCGTCGACGACTAAACAAACAGGCAAGCCTACTAAGCTTGCTTCGTAAGGAGGGTGGTTTACGTTGGACAAGTTGTGGGATGAAAAACAAATCCTGTCAAAGTACGGATGAATTCAAATAGGGACAACGGCCGAAGAAACTGTTAGGGGTGAGATTCCTAGTTTTTGTTTAGATATCTCAATGGGAGAAGGAGTTTCCGAAATAACAACAGTCTCATTGAGACACACGCTCGAGCGCGTTTCTAAATGTATAAAATTCCATTTGGGAAATACTTTTCAATGGTTGAAGATTCATTAAAGTTATTGAATTACACTTTAGTAACTCAATGCGATATCCATCGTCGCCAAAAGGGAAAAGTAATGGATATTGTAGAGCATCGTATTCAGGATTATTTATTCATGTATTCTTTGGAGAATGTGACGTAATAGTATAAAATTTTTACGGTAGTTGATTCAAGGTAAGCGAAAAGAACAGAGGAAGAACGTAACAGTTGTATGTGCGTTTATATGAAATGGACGTGTTTCATGTGTGTATCAGCAAATTCATGTTGTACGTTGGGCTTATCCTAAAGAGAAAGTGTTTAAGTACAAAACGTCTAAGGTTAATTATGATGTCCGATTCTACTGTAAGTTGTAGATATTGTGGACTGAACAGCTTTCCTTCATTTTATTCGCCTCATCACTATTTTGCAAAGATTCACTGTGTTAAGATTCACTATCAACCAATTTTCCTTACTTAAAAGAAACCGCTAACAGTTTTATCGTCTCAAGAATCTTTAATGCCTTAACCAAAAGTAACAACTTCATACACTCACCAAACATCTCCACAACTTAACACAGTCCAAGTTAACTTTCTTCACCTATACAAACCGTCCAATGGACGGGGTGTCGTTTGCTAATATATATATATATATATATATATATATAATGTGCTTACTCCGGTATATATATATATATATATATACATATATATATATATATATATATATATATATATATATATATATATATATATATATATATATATATATATATATATATATATATATATATATATATATATATATATATATATACTGCACGCGTATTTGTGTTGGGTATTTTGTTTTGTCCACGCACCTGAGAAGTAGCCCGATAAAATAAGTATCAGACTTGAAATAACTACTGGGGCCGATTTATAGGACTAAAACTTCCATGAAACCCGTAGAACCACATCCTAATGACAGAATCTAGTAAAAAGCAAAAATATGAATAGTTGAAATACTGCAGCTGTTTAAAACACCCACTCTGCGATGATTCTTCAACACAGTTGACCGACATGGTAAAAATAGTGACCAAATCTCCTTCACATTTCACTCTACTGCCAAGTATCTAGAGACGACACATTGTCTAGCGTGGAACAATGAAAGGATGGTCAAGACCAAATATTTTTGATAAGTTTCCTGAATTGTGGTTGATCAAGGGGTGAACAACAGCTGCATTATTATTTCATTCAAGCAAAGGCAGCAAGCTGGCGATATCGTCACCACTTCTGACAAAATGCTTAGTGACATTTCTTCCGGATTTACATTCTGAGTACAAATTCCGCTAAGTTCGACTTTGCTTTTCATCCTTAGACGTCAATGAAATAAATGCCAGTTGAGCACTAAAGTCGATGTCAGGTCAAGTCTCTATAGTCTACTGTACATTAGTTCGTCCAAGCTGTTGAGTCGAATTTCCAAAAGCATATCTTTTACGTGTTTCAGCAATTGGGCTGTAGCCATGCTGAAGCAATGCTTTGAAGAGTTCAATTGAAAAGTTGACTCCGGTTCTTTGACTTTTATTGTCTGGTACTTATTCTATCAGTTACTTCTTTGCCGAGCCGCTAATTTACGATGACGTACACAAAACAAGAGTTGCCAAGCGGTGGGAAACAAATAAAAGCATTCGTGCGCGCGAGCGCTACACACACACACACATACTAGGACGGGCTTCAACACAGTTTCCGACTACCATGCAACGTAAAAAACATTTGTCCAATATACCACACAGTAGAATTGAACCCAAAATTACGTTGACTGCAAAAATGAACTTCTTAAGCACAGAGCCGTGTTTAAAAAAAAAAAAAAAAAAAGAAATAGACGCAGGCGTTGCTGTGTGGCAAAAGTTTGCTTCCCAACCACATGGTTCCGGCGGGTTCAGTCCAGTTTCACTGCGTGACACCTTGGGCGAATGTCTTTTACAATAGCCTCGGGCTGACCTAAGCCTTGTGAGTGCTTTTGGTTGACGGAAATTGAAACCAGTTCATACATACATACATACATATATATATATATACACACACATATGTATGTATGTGTGTGTGTGTTGTCCACCACCCCTTGACAACGGTGTTGGTGAGTTTACGTCCCCGTAACTTTGCAGTTCAGCAAAAGACACCAGCAGAATACACACCAGGCTTTAAAAAGAAATTAACTACTGGGGTCGATCCATTCGACTAAAAATTTTTCAAGGTGATGCTGCAGTCTAATGACTAAGGAAAGTTAAAGACAAAAGATTGTATGCGCCAGAATGTCCTTGTTTACACCATTAATCACTGTTATGTCAGAGTGTACAGTATGGTTGGTTATCAGCTGAAAAGAGACAATCTTAATAACCAAGGTGTCATTCACAGGAAACTTCTACGCAGTTATTCGGTTTGCTAGAAATAGCTGCCAAATTTTCCTAAAATACTTTGCTGCCTGAGAAAATGAAATGTTGGCTAGTAATGGCTTTGAGTTCTCTGGACGTACGAAGAGACAGTACAGTCACGGCTGGAATGCCTTTGATTATAAGTTTCCTCGATCAGGAATAACCTGGGATTATACAAGAGCGACAGCAAATAAGGTATCTTTTATAAAACGATTTTCAGCGGAATTCTGGTTTAAGCACCTCGTAACTTTCTTGAAGAGTCAAAACATTTTTGCGAAGTTGTGTTCTACACGCGGGAATTCATACGATTATGAAGGAGTGAACCAGTGCGTATGTTTATTACCGGCATAATGCCTCTCCCAAGGTTTAATTGTAAAGTTTACTTCCTCTGCCCTTAAATCCTAAATTTCTACTATTTTCGAACTTTTGTTTTGACAGAGTTTAAAATACTGATTGCTTAAATCCCAGCAGTGGACCATTTCTGGCTGCATCATCATTCCCTTAAATGTGCTTATGGGGAGAAAATTATTGAAAAACATTAATGTGGTAAGTAGCTTGCTTACCAACCACATGGTTCTGGGTTCAGTCCCACTGCGTGGCACCTTGGGTAAGTGTCTTCTACTATAGCCTCGTGCCGACCAAAGCCTTGTGAGTGGGTTTGGTAGACGGAAACTGAAAGAAGCCCGTCGTATATATGTATATATATATATATATATATATATATATATATATATATATATATATATATATATATATATATATATATATGTATGTATGTATGTGTGTGTATATGTTTGTGTGTCTGTATTTGCCCTCCAACTTCGCTTGACAACCGATGCTGGTGTGTTTACTCCCCGTAACTTAGCGGTTCGGCAAAAAGAAACCGATAGAATAAGTACTAAGCTTATAAAGAATAGTCCTGGGGTCGATTTGCTCGACTAAAGGTGGTGCCCCAGCATGGCCACAGTCAAATGACTGAAACAAGTAAAAGAATAAAAGAATACATGTCAGAATGACAAAGAAACGAGAAAGGTGTCAGATGGTCGTGAGATGTGCTAAAAACAACAGCTAAATCACCCTAAAATCACACACGATTTCTTTTTTTCTTTTTTTTTTTTTTTTCGATAATCGTATGAATTCCCATGTGCTGAACAAAAATTCACAAACATTTTCTGAAAATTCCCCAAAATAAAAATGTTTTGTGGGGTTATATAGGGTGCTTAAACAAGAATTCTACAGTTTTCCTGATCAGGACTAATATGGGACTATAACCAGAGAAATGGCAAAAAAGGTATCATTAATAATTTTCTACAATGACTAACGACTCGAATAGTAACAGCAACATTACCAAAGTAATTTCTGCAAGTTATGTCAACCACAAACACAACAGCAATGCCGATGACAACAACAACAAAACTAATAGCTACAAAAAATAGAAGAATGGAAACAGCAGCCACAACAACTACTATGTGGTCATTCGCCCTGCTCGAAATGACAGCTAACCGGCCTTCTAGTTACATAATAAGTGTCAGAGATGCCTTTCCAAGAGTAAGGGGAGTGGCTGTGTGGTAAGTAGCTTGCTTACCAACCACATGGTTCCGGGTTCAGTCCCACTGCGTGGCACCTTGGGCAAGTGACTTTTAGTATAGCCTCGGGTCGACCAAAGCCTTGTGAGTGGATTTGTTAGACGGAAACTGAAAGAAGCCCGTCGTATATATGTATTTATGGGAGAATTTACGAAAAAAAAAACAACAGACGAAGACAGGTGGTGTAAATAACAAATGGATTCGGCAAAAGAGACCGATAGAATAAGTACTAGGTTTACAAAGAATAAGTTCTGGGTCGATTTTCTCGACTAAAGGCGCTACTCCAGCATGGTCGCCGTCAAATGACAAACAAATAAAAGAGTAGAAGAGTAGAATGTTCTCTACTCAGACGGAGCTGACGAAAGTCTAAACAACAACATTAACAGAAACAACTTTAAATAGCTCAACGCGACAGCTTCTTGACATGTGCGTTTAATACTAAATTTTCTTCCCTTCACAACCCCATGTCAAAAACAAAAAAAAAAAAAAGAAATAGACAGGATGGTCACTGTTAGAATGTCTTTCCTTATAAGTATACACAGTTAAGGCATACCTAGATCTTAACAACAACTGCAACAAGTTTGTGTATTTTTGTACACATTTACGTATGTATGCGTATGTATGTGTGTATGTATGTATCAAACTGGTTATCTACCAATCTGTACACACTCACATACACATATACATGTGTATATATATATATATATATATATATATATATATATATATATATATATATATATATATATATATATATATATATTATGTATGTTTTTTATGTATTTGTTGTGTGGTATGTACACATGTATGTATGTATGTATGTATGTATGCATAAATGTATGTATGTATATATGTATGTATGCATGCATGCATGACCGAGTAGTTAGGTAATTCACTTCGCAATCATGAGATACTGAGTTCGATAACTGTGTAAACGATACTGTGTAAGGTGTAAACTGTGTCATTGATAACTGTGTACAGTATTCAGGTGGATAATAACCGTAAATCAATAGGGGTAGTTTTGTATCGCTCTGTTTATACTTGAGAATTACGTTAAGAGTTAACACGTCTAGGACTCAGTCGCTTATATTGAAATGAAAAGCAAATTACTAAAAAATAAATAGAAAAATAACGGTGGACATTGGAATTAGACACTGAGGGAAAATGGCTGTAACTAACCCCGTTTGCCAAAGCGCATTTTTTCCTTCATATTTATTTACATATAGTCCATCTGGACCAATGCAAGATTTGGATTGTCCGCGTTTAGCTGTTATTTCTAGCATATCAAGTTTCGTGGTGGGGACTCCACATATGATCCTTTTTCTGTTTCAATATAAATGTAAGCCGTTCATTTTCACATCTAAGTTGCGAGAAGGCTATTCGTACGACCTGAACATGTAGAACACAATGTCAAAAATGAAAATCGCCAAAAAAAAAAATAATAATAAACCCCACCCGTGTGGGGGAGGGGAGGGGTGGTCCAAAATTTTTTTTTTTAAGGTTGGAATCGCATGACCGTGACATATAGAACACATTATCGAAAATGAAAATCGTCAAAATTAAAAAATAAAAAAGTTACAGCCATTTTCCCTCAGTGTCTAATTCCAATGTCCACCAAAATAACAATATCAGCTTATGTCACGCTGATTCTAGCTGAAAATTAATTGCGTTAAAGGTACACGTGTCTGTGGAAGCCCAGCCACGAGGGGGTAAAAGTCGAGTTTGATTGATTGGACAACTTGGAATACTTATCATCGAAACCGAAAGGAACCAATTTATTATTTAGATAGACAGACAGACAGACAGACAGACAGACAGATAGATAGATAGATACATAGATACATAGATAGATAGGTAGGTAGATAGATAGATAGACAGATATACACACACACATACCTATATAAATAAGTAAATATATGTATGTATGTATGTATGTATGTATAGATAGATAGATAGATAGATAGATAGATAGATAGATAGATAGATAGATAGATAGATAGATAGACAGACAGACAGACAGACAGACAGACAGACAGATAGATAGATAGATAGATAGATAGATAGATAGATAGATAGATAGATAGATAGACAGATATACATACACACACATACATACCTATATAAATAAGTAAATATATGTATGTATGTATAGATAGATAGATAGATAGATAGATAGATAGATAGATAGATAGATAGATAGATAGATAGATAGACAGAGAGAGGGATAGGAGGGACATATATATACTTTTGTATGTAAGTATTAACTGAGTATATAATATGTGGCTATCCAGGTGGTGGTGGTTTATAAAACAAACAAACAAAAAAACTGTTCACTTACAAATTTTTTGGCCACTTCCCATCCATCTTTGTCATTCAAGTAAGTCTGTAGTTTAAGAGCCACTCCTTGGGCAACACTTCGGTATTCGTTCTCATCCATGGTCACTAGCTGCTGTTGTTGAAACTGTTGTTGTTATAACAGGGGTCCTATTGCTGCTCTTTCTACTGATGCTGCTGCTGCTGTTGCTGTTGCTGATGATGAAGTTGGTGATGATCCTTCCCCTCTCTCTCTCTCACTCTCTTTCTCCCTCAATGGTTTTCCTTCTTCTCTCGTTCCTTCCTCCAACTCAACGACTCCTTCTCATTTATGTATTTCTATAAGCGATTCATTAATTCATTCATTTGCAAACATTGATATATTTATCTGTCTGTCCCTGTTATCTTTACTTTAATTGTCTGTGTTTATGTCTAATAAATTATCATTGTAATTATAATTACACTATTATAAGTGATTCATTATCATTTTAGCTCTTAATCGCTAGTTCTAAGTATATGTATATATTACTTTATATTCACGATATCACTAAAACATTTCTTTTTCAATGTCTTCGTTAAGTTGGAAATTGAAAAGAAACAAAAAATACTAATATTGTTTGTATATTAACTTAGTAAGAAATAATTTAGAAAATAATTAATAATGGTAGTAAACTTGAACTTTGTTGTTGTTGTTGTTCGGTTCGTTTGTTTATATATATTTATATATACGTCCAGTACATGCGTATATGCTTATAAACATATATTTGAATGAATATAAATAAGAAACATTTATGAATGTGAATGAAGCAAGGAAACTATCCCTTGCTAAACAACGCTATAACATATAATACACATATATGTAATATGTA
>NC_142930.1:37267169-37279669 GCF_046866305.1 Octopus bimaculoides | reverse complement strand
ATCCCTGTATATTTATGATGATAAATGGTTTTACCGATAAAGGTTTTTTCATACTGAACTACTTGGCAAAATTGTTAATTATTAATTCTATTATTAATTGACGATTCCCTGCCCTTATTCTTCCCCCCCCTCGTCCCCCTTACCTTATATCCATTATTCTCTTGTTTTTAGACTTACTTTTTTCTACTTTTTATCTCACCACTACCTACACGCACAAATACCCACACACCTTACATATATACCGCCCACATACATATACCGCCCACATACATGACAAACATACATACGCGCCCTCACACACACATAGCCGAACGCACATATATACACACACACACCCATATATACGCGCACGCCTACATACACAGCCGCATACACATGCACACACATACACACAGGAGTGCACACACAAAATAACACACATACCTGGCACACATACGCACGCACACACATAAACATACACATACACACCCCTCACATACATAAAACCACACACACACACACATACACACATACACGACACACATACACATATACACACAGGCACACATACACATATACACACATGCACACACACCTCTCACATACACAATACTCACTCATATACATAACACATACGCACGCACGAAAACATACACAATATACACATACACGCACGCACAAAAAATATACACACACGCGCACACGGAAACACATACAGACATACATACACACACACACACACCCGTACCTAACACTCACAATCCCACACACACACGCACATCCACACATATACACACACACGCACATACACACACACTTCTCACCAACACTACACACTCACACAGACACGCATACAATCATACACACATGGGCATAAACAACACACGCATATACAATAGCAAACGCACGCACACACACGTACACAGCAACGCACATACACACAACATACACATACACACAAACACACACGCACGCACAGAAAACATACACATACACACACGCGCACATACAAAATACACACACACACGTACACGTACCTAACACCGACAACCCCACACAAACACGAACACACACACACCCAAACAACCACCTGTTGACCTTCTACCTACACTGTCTACAGCGTCCACTAACCAGTCCTGCTACTAATTTCTTCCACTACGTCATACACACACACACACACACACAAACACACTAACAGATAAACCACCAAACCATGCACACACACACACACACACACATACATACGCACACACACGTTCTGTTATCACACACACACTCGCAGACTTACGCACGCGCACCGATATTCATCTCCCTTTTTCACTCTCCCATCTTAGAAAGAACTTTTCCCCCACCACCTCCTCTTCCGGTCTTTTCATCATGTAACCTCGTGGGCATCGGTACCATTTTCCTCTTTCTCCGTTCTTCCATTCTCCGAACTTTCCATCTTTCCGACGAAGGGCTACGCCCGAAACGTCATACACTCTCTCTTTCCTTTCCTGAGCGTCCAATAATACTATCCATATCACGTCCTCACTTTGTTGTTTTTTTGTTTTTTTGTTATTGTGTTTTTGAACTATATATATATATATATATATATATATATATATATATATATATAGTTATAGTTATATTTATGTGTGTGTACATGAAAACTTATACATATATAACTATATATATTTACATACATACATACAAACAGAGACATATATACACACATACTGACACGTATGTCTGTGTGATTAAGTAGCTCACTTTGTAACTACGACGTTTCGGGTTCAATCTCACAGCACAGCATTTTGTGCAAATGTCTTCTGCTGTAGCCTTGAACAAAAAAAAAAAAAGAAAAAATGAAAGCCCATTGTTTATATACATATATATAAGTATGAATATGTGTACATATGTCATTGTTTATGTTTCTTTTCTCCACCGCTCGCAAGCCGATATTTTCGTGTTTATGTTTACTGTAGCAAGCACTTCGTCATAAGAGACCGATAGACTACGTATCGAACTTTCAAAAATAAGCTCTATGGTCAATTTGTTCCATTTAACTCATCAAGGTGGTATTCCTGCGTGGCTGCAATCCAATGACTGAAACAGGCAAATCACACAAATCTAAATAAGGCATTAAACATTATAATCGCCACTTGCGCAATATAGAATTCTTTGGCCATAAGAATATAATTTTTGATTCAATTGTCAGAGGTAAATTCTGCTTCACTCTTTACTGGGGGAGTGACAAGCAATTAGATACATACATAGACACTTTCCAAATTCTTTCTCAGTGCCCGTAAAAAAAAAAAAATTAACATAAAAGTAGTCGATTAGGGTGGAGGGACAGGATATGGACAGGAGATATTATTAAAACATCCAAAATGAACAATAATGAAGAAACTCCGAACATCAATTAACCAATATCTAGAGTCTTTCATTTAAATTTCATTTATGTATGTATATGCATAGCATTGGTCAACTCTTGGCAATAATAGAAGACACTTGACAAAGATGCGGTGTAAGGGAAGTTGAAACCATGGGATTGCAATGCAAACATATACACAGTCATGGCTGTCCCCGCAGGAGGGAGGGACAGAGAGAGTGAGAGAGAGAGTGAGAGAGAGAGAGTGAGAGAGAGAGAGAGAGAGAGACAGAGAAAGAAAGAAAGAAAGAAAGAAAGAAAGAAAGAATGAAAGAATGAATGAAAGAAAGTAAGAAAGGAAGAAAGAAAGGAAGAAAGAAAGGAAGAAAGAAAGAAAGCGAAGTCGGCAGTTGTAGCTTGTCAGACCGAACATAATATTGGGGAGAAGGAAAGATAGTAGAGGTTTGTAGGAGTTGAGCTTGAATGAATGAATCATTAAACATAGATCTATGCTATTTGATAGTGTGATGGCGTAAGCTGGCAGCATATATATGCAAATACGTATATATAATAATAACAGTAAAAATAATAATAATAATAATAACAACAACAACAACAATAATAATAATATAGTGTTAGACTAGCTCCACTGGGTTCTTCACTCCCACTGGTATGCTTTACAGATTTAACAACGTAACGTAGTTTATACGTGTTGTGTGTGTGTGTGTATTTACACTTCATGCAAATATATATATGCCTGTAATATAATTGGGTCTCTTTGCCAAATTTACACCCACCTCTGATATATCCTGTCTGGTCTTGCGCCAAACTGCACTATCTATACAGCAAGTGTGTTTTTTGTGACTGTGTGTGTGTATGTGCGTGTTCGTGCGTGTGAGTATTAGTAAGAGTGTGTGACTTTTTTTAGATTTAATATCACTCACCACAGTTGTTGCTATGTTCGAGTATAGATTCACCAAAACTTCATCGTATACAAGCATGCATATACACACATAAGTACACAATCGCGTACGCGCACACACACACTCACATAACGATTTGTTGTTGGCACTCCGTCGCTGACGACTACGAAGGTTCCAGTTGATCCGATCAACAGAACAGCCTGCTCGTGAAATTAACGTGCAAGTGGCTGAGCACTCCACAGACACGTGTACCCTTAACGTAGTTCTCGGGGATATTAGCGTGACACAGAATGTGACAAGGCTGGCCCTTTGAATTACAGGCACAACAGAAACAGGAAGTAAGAGTGAGAGAAAGTTGTGTTGAAAGAGTACAGCAAGGTTCGCCACCATCCCCTGCCGGAATCTCGTGGAGCTTTAGATGTTTTCGCTCAATAAACACTCACAACGCCCGGTCTGGGAATTGAAACCGCGATCCTATGACCGCGAGTCCGCTGCCCTAACCACTGGGTCATTGCGCTTCCACGTAATGATTTACCACGTTTGTAACAAGAAAAAGAGTAAACGTGAAATATTGAAACATTGAAATAGAATATTTAATATATTATAAACGCATAGAACGCTCACATACACTATTAGGAGTCTACTACGAAACCTTGGATATGGACTCATCTGATTTTCAATAGATAATCAACGCACTTACCACCATTCATTAGCTGTTGTGTGAACACAGGAAAAAAAAAAAAAAACAGTGAATTGATGGATTTTGTTGTCGACACCGAAAGTTGTTTAGAGACGAAATATCTTCCGCCTCAGTGACGTCATTAAGTTTAGGCCATTTGATATTTATATTCTCAGTTCGTTCCTTGTGCTCAATTTTTCTCGACAAGGAACGTGTTCCTTTGTCGATATTATGATGGCTTCTTTATCAGCCATCTTTAAATAATTACAGAAAATAGCAAAATATTTGTTTTTGCCGAAAGCAGTTAAAATTCAAAAATTATTGAAGCGCACCCTTTGCAAGACAGGGGGTATTTCTACTCAAAAATACTATTTGCGCAGTCCAGACAATCTCAGAAAGGTAATGGTAACATTAGAAATGAAAAGACGGGGCCTTAGAAGGCCGAAAAGATTACAAACACTTTTTCAACTTTCGGAGCACCAAATTTCCATGATTTCACAGTATGGCGGTAGTAATAATAATAATAATAATAATAATAATAATAATAATAATAATAATAATAATAATAATAATAATAATAATAACAATGATGATATTTTAAAAAGAATTGACGTAACTTTTCACACTTACTACCATTCATTAGCTGTTGTGTGATCACGTTGGTTGCTCTCGTTCATACTTTACGTTTAAATTTCTGTAATTTTGAATTTTTATCACTTCATATTTTGAACTTGACAAAGACAGACGTACTGTTGAAATATCGTTCAACTAATAAAATATCTTACAATCGAATCGCGCTCTTCGTCTTGACTACTACTACTACTACTACTACTACTACTACTACTACTACTACTAATAATAATAATAATAATAATAATAATAATAATAATAATAATAATAATAATAAGCTTTTGACTAAAATCCGAAATGGAAGGACTGATTCTCGTTGCACAAGACCAATGCCTAACTACAAACAATTATAAAAAGAAAATAATGCAAACAGGCATCAACACCAACTGCAGAATGTGCAACCATTACAATGAGACATTTGACCACATCATCTCGGGTGTTCGACATAAACCCACAGGTCAGCAATACTCGGGCACTGAACGAGTGTGTGCAGGACCGTCTCGTCGTCCTGCGCGCATCTCGAACATGCTCAGCTGACAGCACTTCCGTGCCTGTAAAGTTTATCTCGAACAGGCAAAGCTCTCTGGTAGCACTGCCAGGCCAGAGATTTTTGGAAGTCGAAAATTCTCCGGCAAAGATCGAAAGAGTATACGCTCCAGCGTCATCAGACGGGACAACGCACAAGGCCAGGACAAGGCATGACAGTCAAGTGATAGTAGATGACGGACGAGATATACGCGTTAGCCACGTCTGCCTGACCTTTCAGGGATAGCTTTCACTCGGCCTATTTCTGGGTGAGAGTAATCACCCTGCTCGTTACCTCGTCCCTGCTTTTGTCTAACTGGAGGTCAAGACCGAACCAGATCTCGAGCAATTTAACCAGTCCGTCCGTCCAGCGCCCAACGATGCAGTTGGACGGCTTGGACTTACTTCTCCAGGTGTCGAGCCGCAAAGCCCACTACTTTTTCCTGATTAATCGTCGCTCCTGAGACCACTTCGTAGACACTGAGAGTAAATAGATAAATAAATAACAGCAATATCAGTAATGACCGAAATATATTCACCTGTGAATGCTGATCCTAGATAAGGAACGTGAATGAAATTAACAACAGCACCAACAATAACAACAACAACGGCACATAAAAGATTCGATGAACAGATTTGATTTACAACCTGGAGAAGATTTCATTTAGTTTCATCAAGAAATTATTTCACAACAATAACAACAATCCAAATCCAATAACGACAACAACAGGTAAAAATGAAGAAACGTAATTATTGTGTAAATCTATCATGCATCTGTCCTATCGTGCACCTATCGATTTCAATATATGTGTGTGTGTGTATATATATATATATATATATATATATATATATATATATATATAAACTCCATTGTGTAACTTGTCCATGTGATGTCTCTCCCACGGGCCGACTTTGTTGCTGTTGTTGTTGTTGTTGTTGTTGTTATTATTATTATTATTATTATTATTATTATTATTATTATTATTATTATTATTATTATTTATTGTTATGCATGTATACACACGTATGCATGCGGAAAGACAGACATATAGACTTACAGATAGTTACACACATGAATGGAGGTTTTGATAACACCGATTATCTGACAAAATAGAAGGTAATTTATCCTAACAACCACATTTATAGGAACAATTATTATTATTATTATTATTATTATTATTATTATTATTATTATTATTATTATTAGTAGTAGTAGTAGTAGTAGTAGTAGTGTTTTTTTTTTTGTTTTTGCCATGCGAAAGATAAGACGGATAGCTGTTTTTGTATCGATTATGGGAAAGAGGTATTAAAAAAATAATTACAATAGCAACAATACTTTCTTTTCTTAATCACAAGAGCCCAATATGTTATCGACAGTAAAAAGACAGTTGACATTCAGTAACAGGGCTACATCAGCAATAATATAAAACATTAATAATAATAATAATAATAATAATAATAATAATAATAATAATAATAATAATAATAATAATAATAATAATAATAATAATAATAATAATAATGATAATAATAAGAGACAGGAGACACCGGGGAAGTTTAACATGTGAGAACGATAAATCACTGCTCCGAAACTTATCCAAAAACATCGGAAATAAAGACATCGCATGGAGCCAAAAAATAGCTGACAAAGGGTTGGACTATATCCGAGTAAGTAATACTCATTGAAATTTATTTCTATTTTTCCAAATATAATGATGTATTTTAACTTGATACCTCCACGACCCGCACAGCGATCGTAAACACACGTGTTACATCAAAATCAGACCATCTTCGAACCCCAAAACACCATGTACAAAAAAATTACAAACAGATTAAATAACACCGGTATTATTCCACCCAAGAATAACAACCGAGAAGTGCGTACAGTAAGCTTGTTACGAAAAAAGTACGAAGATCTGAACGTGCAAAACAATCTGACAACAGAAATAATCGAACCGATACCCTACGAAAACGATGACCGTCAAAATGAAGGGCCGGACGTTGTTCCTCATGTCCCGCAAAAAAAACCAAAACGGCATAAATGGACACGTGAGGAATACATTTCGATCCTACACGCCTATTTCACAGCAGTGCTCTACCCAAAAAACGAAAACGCAACAACACATACGTATAAAATACGGAAGAAAAATAATGTAAATATAGACCTCGATAAAACAATGAACCCTAACAAACTAGCTAACACAAGAAGATATATTCTAAAAGCAAAAATAATATCAGAAATAGAAATAGAACAATTGAAAGGAAAAATACATCAGGAAAATCTAGATAGTAGTCACACAGCAATGCCAAATAATAATATAAACACTGAGATAGCAAAACACGAGGACAAACGTAACATCTCCGGCAAAAACGAAGTAAACAAAAAACAACAAACCCAGACCGTAGAGATGTATAATAGTGTACAAAAAGCACCATTCCAGAACACCACAGACAAACATATGAATGAAAAGGAAGGCAAAACAAATCTAAAGCATGGGAATAACGAAGGGAAACCTAATAATTACGATACTATGAAAATGAAAATAACCAAAGAACTGAAAACCACAGATCTTAGAATGGACCACAGATTATATCTCCCAAAAATCAAAATAGACAATAAAACAACATCAATAATACATAGCATAAACCTGGCCGTCACGGAACTAACAACCACAGAAACAACAGGCAATATCACTGAGCTAAATGACACAATATATGCGGCAGCCACTGCAGCCACAAAAGAAGCAGGATACTCACTCAAACCCATCCGAACAGGAGTTCTACCACCCAAACAGACCTTGTAGATAAATAACATCCAGAACAAAATTTAAAAAAAAAGAGAAAAGATTTATCGATTCTCAACGAAATTAGTAAACAATCAACACAACTAAGTAACAAGAAGAAAACAAAAATACTGTACAAATACAGCATTACAGAAAAAGACTTACCTAAGGCAAAAGAAAAACTAAAGCAAGACATCCTTGCCAAAGCACAAAGAATCCGCCGGTATGAGAAACGCCAACGTTTCTTTGAACAAAACAAACAGTTCAAATCCAACCCCAAAAAACTCTACCAAGAACTGGGTAAAAATAAAATAGACATTACTGCAGCACCAACAGCAGAAGAACTAGAGAAATTCTGGAAACAAATATGGTCGGTGAAGCAACAACCCCAGAAATGGACCATTAAAACAACGAACTTAGCACCTGAGCAACACTGGGCCCCTATAACAACTGAAGAGGTCACCCAGACACTGCAAAGACTAAGCAACTGGAAGGCACCTGGACACGACAAGATCCCCAATTTCTGGTTAAAACACCTGCCAGGAATGCATAAAAAGCAGGCAGAAAACTTTAACAACATACTAGCAGAGCCAGAGACAATGCCTGAATGGCTCACAAAAGGGAAAACCATCTTAATCCCCAAATCCACGGAAACGGAGAAGCCACAAAACTATAGACCTATAACCTGTCTCCCTACGATCTACAAAGCCTTTACTGCAATAATATCGCAGAAATTGAGTAAACACCTGGAAAATAACAACCTGTTTCCAGAAGAGCAGAAGGGGTGCTGCAAGGGCTCATACGACTGTAAAGATCAATTATTGATCAATAAAGCCATAACTGAAGACAGCCGCAGAAAGAAGAAAGGCCTCAGTATGGCCTGGGTGGACTACCAAAAGGCCTTCGACAGTGTTCCCCACACGTGGATTCTGGAAACGCTAGCCATAAACAAGGTGGCACCAATTATTATAACATACATAAGGCACTCAATGAACAAATGGCAGACAGTGCTACAGCTCGAAACAAAAGAGGGACTTGTGAAAACGAAAGCCATCCCCATTAGAAGAGGAATATTCCAGGGAGACACGCTCTCTCCACTCCTGTTCTGTCTGGCACTCACACCTTTAACAGAATTGCTAAATAGAACTGGATGCGGTTACAAATGCTACGGAAAAACAGTCAGCCACCTTCTATATGTGGATGACCTAAAATTATATGCTAAAAACGACAAAGAGCTAGAAACACTACTACAGACAGTACACGGCTTTACCAAGGAAATATATATGAAATTCGGATTAGAAAAATGTGCCAAAGCAACCCTGAAAAAGAGGAAAATTAGTTAAAAGCAGCAACATAACACTAGATAAAGCCAATGAAATAAGAGAACTAGACGAAAGCCAACCATACAAGTATTTAGGAGTCAATGAACTAGATAGGATACAACATACACAAATGAAAGAAAAACTAAAGAAAGAGTACCATAGACGAGTTAGATCAATACTAAAAACAGAGCTCAATGCTAAAAACAAGATAATGGGTATCAACACTTTAGCTGTCCCAGTTATAAGCTACAGCTACAACATCCTTAACTGGACACTAAACGAACTATGTAAAATAGACAGGAAAACAAGAAAAATAATGACAGGATATAGGATGCACCACCCAAAATCTGACATAGAAAGGCTATATATACAACGCACAGAAGGTGGCAGGGGTCTTATACAGCTAGAAAACTATTATAAAATAACCACCATAGGACTGCAAAAATACCTACTCCAGAAGCAAGGGAAACTAATACAAATAGCCACAAAACACGAGCAAAACAAAAAAACTGTTTTCAGTATTTAAGGAAGCTGACAAATACAAACAAGAAATCAATCTACCTAACAAATACGAAGAAGAAGAAGAAGAAGAAGAAGAAGAAGAAGAAGAAGAAGAAGAAGAAGAAGAAGAAGAAGAAGAAGAAGAAGAAGAAGAAGAAGAAGAAGAAGAAGAAGAAGAAGAAGAAGAAGAAGAAGAAACAACAAAAGCTATAAAACAAATGAAATCCAAACTAAAACTAGAACAGCAACGGACCATGATAAAACGATGGCAAGAAAAGCCCCTACATGGTAAATACTGGGCTAAACTAAATGCGAAAGAAATAGACAGAGAAAAATCCTAGCAATGGCTGAGAAGCTCAGGACTCAAAGCAGAGACTGAAGGATTTTTAATTGCTGCACAAGACCAAAGCCTCCCCACCAGAAATTACCAAAAAACACATAATGAAAAGAAATATAACAAGTAACTGTAGAATATGTGGAGATGGACAAGAAACAATAAATCATATTATCTCTGGCTGCCCAGTCCTGGCTAAGAAGGAATATATTCACAGACACGATAGAGCTGGGACCTATATACACTGGAAACTATGCCAACACTATGGAATAACAACAGAAAAAAGATAGTGTAAACACACGCCAGAAAAGGTCACAGAAAACGAGAAAGCAACCATAGTCTGGGATATGCCAATACACACAGATAGAGAAATTAAGGCAAATAGACCAGATATAGTTGTCAAAGATCATGAAGGAAAAAATGCTTTCTAATTGATGTATCAATACCAGCAGATGACAACGTTTCTCTAAAAGAAATAGAAAAACTTTCAAAATACAAAGACCTGGAAATAGAGATAACTCGAATGTGGAATCTAAAAACAGAAACAATTCCTATCATAGTAGGTGCCTTAGGTATAATAAAAAAAATATTCAGACAAATACATAACAAAAACACCAGGACTTACAAATATATATAACATCCAGAAAATTGCACTACTGGGTACTGCGCACATTCTACGCAAAACACTTTCAATACAGTAAACATAAGAGCACCACAGCAAACCACAGCACATACCCAAGGCGCACAGAGCTGCGCTCGGTAGTGAAGTGAAAGCAGGTTATAAAAATAAAACTACTGAACAATAATAATAATAATAATAATAATAATAATAATAATAATAATAATAATAATAATACAAGACTACAGAATAAGAAACAAATGATACCCGGAAAAGTTGAGTAGCCGTATTGTGTGAAACGAGAGCCTCCATAAACCCCTCAGATCACTTTGACATTAATGGTGTATTATTCCAGGCCAGGGGTTCTCAACCGGGGTCCATATACGATTTTGGGGTCCAGAGATGCAATATAGTAAATTGGAGGTACATGGTAATTTTTCAGGAGCCATGAAAAAATTTCCTTCAGACTAGTCAAGTTTATGTTATTATACAAAAACTTGACTGATCCACAATACATAAAATATTTAATTATAAAAATACAATGGGATTTATGTCCATCTATCCAAGTAAAATAGGAACCAAAGGGGTCTATAAGTTTAAAATGGCTGAGAACCCCTGTTCTGGACCTTATTACTACCGGCTGGCCCACCTACCTACACTAATTCGCTTGCTCTCATCCATGTTTCATCAAATTTATTGGAGGGTAGCGCTCTCTCTCACCATCATTTTCTCCTAAAGTAGTACTTGATATATATATAGGGAGAATTCACAAAAAAAAGGAAAAAACAGACGAAGACAGGTGGTGTAGAAAACAAACAGATGTATTAGTATAACGCTCGGGAAGTGAAAAAGCCTTTAACGTTTCGAGCCTACGCTCTTCCACAGAAAGGAACACAGAAAGAAACAAGGAGAGAAACAAAGAGAGAAAAAAAATTGATATAGTGGATTATGAACTAGGAACATATCTGTGTGTATATCTTTAAACAATTCTACATTGCTACAATAATCTCTGAACGTTCTCGGTCATTTACTCAGTAATTCTCTCTTCACTACTTCGGTATGAATAATGAAGTCTTTTTTTCTGTCTGTGGTGGTCAAACCAAGTTGGAAACATGTCTAAAGTTATCCTTCTTAGTTGAAATAACTGCGATAATATTAGTCACCGAAATAATATTTGTGTTTACCTTAACATGTAATTAACCCCCGACAAGTTATATAATGTTTCTTGCATCGAATATATAAAATCAAACTTAACTATTGTTCGCTCAAGGAGATAGTGTATCTGAGTAATTCTACTTATCTACAGCAAACAGTATATACTTCTTTGTGATTCTATCATCAATGCCTCAGAACTTACGTTTCATACTAGCATTTAAAAATATACTGACTCTGGTATAGGTATCTAAGTGTAGTGTGAAATAAAAAAAATATATATACATAAAATTATAGTTGTACATAATACAAGCAACCAGGTATTCAAAGGAGCTGACAGGACACGGAGAGTAATGAACACACGCCCACGCATATGTATATATATATATGTGTGTATGTGTGTGTGTGTGTGTGTGTGTGTGTGTGTGTGTGTGTGTGTGTGTGTGTGTGTGTGTATATATGTGTGTAGAGAGAGAGAGAGTCAATTTAAATAGGTAAACAATTCAAATACACGGAAAAAAATGAAAAGAAGAAAAATAACCAATGGGAAGACGTGCACAAGAAGCATATTAGGTTGACGCTTGATGAAAGGAGAGAGTTTAACGCTTCGAGCATAGTTCTTCGTCGGATAGGAGACAGGGAAAAGTCTTAAGAATGAGAAGAAATTGTCAACGGACCACGTATAGTTACATTACTAAAG
>NC_142930.1:37247169-37264669 GCF_046866305.1 Octopus bimaculoides | reverse complement strand
CTGTGAAATTACTCGGAAGGCCTTTCGCAATACCCTTAAAGCCAGGAACTTTTCAGCACCCTCTCGTGTGTGTGTGTGTGTGTGTGTGTGTGTGTGTGTGTGTGTGTGTGTGTGTGTGTGTGTGTGTGTGTGTGTGTGTGTGTGTGTGTACATGTACATGTATTACTTGAGTGGAATTCGAATTCAGAACTGAAAGTGAACTAAATATTGTCTTTTTGCACTAGCACAAAGTCGCAGAATGTGTACGAGTGCACGGTCAGTTCTTCTGACCGTATTATTTGAAAAGTGCAGATAAAGGTAACCTAAATTCAATTTGAACTCAGAAATAACAGGCCCGTATCTGAGTACCATAAGATCTTTCATTTACTGTTTCTGTCGCTTTACTTTTCTCATCATCTCGAGAAATTAAATTGAGAGAAGATAAACTGGGTTAGTGAAAGGCTGGCTTGATAATTGTTATTGTTAATGCTGTCGTTGTTGTTGCTGCTGCTGCTGTTGCTGCTGCTGCTGCTGTTGCTGTTGTTGTTGTTGTTGTTGTTTAATTCTAGATCAGCCCTGCTCGAGCAAACACATGGTCAAAGGCATTTGAACCATGGCCGTCCAATCTCTCCCCGCTTTTCCAGACAGTGCGCTTAATGTTACCTTTTCTAATGTGTGAAACCCTTTGTAAGAAGTAGAATATGATTCCTGAGAGATTTGGAGGAATTCAACGAATACATAATAAACGTGGTCCAACCATGACCATCCCGTCTCATTTTTAGGCACAGAGTATTTTGGAATACATTAGCTAATGTGTTTTTACCTTTTAAAGATGGTAGGATGGTAATGTGTAATATGTGGGGATCTGGTTACTATTTCTAGCAGAACAAGCAACCATATGGAAGTTTATTTTCTTCCACAGTACTGTAATACTGAAGTAGTATTACTGTGCTGCTGCTCCCAGATTCTGTCTAGTCCGGTAGCTTGTTAGTTACCATCGGCCCCTAGCGACATTAAGAATGAAACGATTTTATTTCAATCCACTTAGGCTATGTTTAAAGCTAGTAGCATTAGCCATGGCATTAACCTCTGGAGTTTGCTGTTGTTGTTGCTGCTGCTGCTGTTGATGAAGGCTGGAGGGTATATCAGCCGAAATGTTGTATTAACAACAAACAAGATGAGGACAAATATCCGTCAAATGTAAATAATGTAAGATTTTTAAGGGTCATTAAATTATTGTAGCATAGTATTCGACCGTAACGGTTTTTTTTTAGAGAATAGTATGTTATTAACTATGCGCGTAGTAATGAGAAGAAAACATTTAGACATATTATATGCCACCACAATACATTATTTTGTATGACAGTACCCAAAACTAAAGCCAGAATTTTCTTTATTGATAAACATAGGCATTATAAGATTTTCTAACTGGAACATTATTAAACTTCCTTAATCCGTAACACTTATCCTTGCACAAAACATAATATATTTGAAAATAATTAAATTAACGAGCTGCAATTATGGCATTGCAAACAATGACTGTAGCAAAAATTGTATTAGTTAATTATAATAGTATTAATCCAAATAATTTCCTATTACAGAAGACTCGCGTAACTAAAGACCTTGTATAAAAATGTATGTCTAACACTTTGACCGCTCATGAAGTTCATAGGGGTTTGGTTTAACAGACGTTTGCACTTACAGTAATTCTTTCCGAAACCCACTCAGCTATAAGAAACATAATATAACATTTTCCATCCATCTGGAGTTTGATACATATATCTAATGAGACATTGAATGGAAGGGTTTGGCAAAGACCAAACCTGTTAGTGGAAATAAAGGGTCTTGAGATTCATGTGCAACTGAAGCAACGGAGAACCTTTTCGCTAAAAATTCAGTTTTTGATAATTCTGAAACGATTTCAGACTGTAAGCACGTGAATTGCAAAACGTACTTGTGAAATAATTCGACTACGGATTAAAATTGAGGAACAACTTTTTTATATTGCCATTATATATGCATTCTCCTTTTGTTCGAAACAGGACGCTGACGTCAGATTCTGAACAATTGTTACATATTCAATTCATATAAATCATTTGATTATGAATATTCATTTGTTTTATAAGGTTGTCATTGGAAATAAATGCTATATTAAAGTATTTACGTATAAATAAGTAACTAAAATGGATGTGTAGACGTATAAATGGTTGTATTTGTGTATCTATCAGCATATATCCTTATAAGTGCCTGAATGTATATATTCACACGCACATATGATGTTTGAATGAATGTATGATCATGATTATGATAGCTATGTATATATTAATGCATGTGCGTGTCTATGTAAATACGTATATCCATATATGTTGGTGCATGTGTGGATATATGGGATGGAAGAGCATATATGCATATTTACATTAAAGGCTGCTCACAAATGATAAACAATTTTTTGTTTAATTTTTTATTTATTATATTGGTCTCAAATTTTGGCACACGGACAGTAATTTCGGGGGAATTGTAAAAATAGTACATCGATCCCAATGCTCGAAAGGATGAAAGACATAGTAGGCCACAGCGGAATTTGAACTCAGAACGTAGAATTTTACGAGAAGCCGCGATCTTGCCCGCCATGCTAATGACTCTGCCACCTCACCGCCTTATTGTTATCTCTTATATTTATGAATGTATATTTAGATATTAGTGTGTCTTTATTATGATTGAATAATATGGCTATATATTCGTTTTCATTTAATATGAATACTTTCTTTCATTGGCTCTTTGAGATTGTCCTCCGAGAACTCATTTCGGCACTACTTAAATACAGAGGTCCCAATGCATCTTCGTAACGATATGAAGGGGAGGTAATCTAAATTTACCAAAACTACTCTTACATTTTTAAGGTTAGTTTTCAGGGTTAGCTTTGGGGGTTACCTCTTAGGGTTAGGATTAGGGTTATGTGAAGTGACAGTAGTTTTGGTAAAACTAGATTACTTCCCCTTTATATCGTTACGTAGATGCATTATTAGGACAATATACTAATTTCTGCTTATATCCAGCTTTACTAAGTGAGACATTATAATAGTGAACATTTTTATCAAAATTTCTTTATTGGATGATAAATCTGAAATTCTTTTGAAAATATAGACTAAAAAAATTTTCACAAAACTTGGGTGGTTGCTTTCAAAGTTAATATACCTAAGATTAGAGTTGGGCTTATGGTATGGTTGATATTCACCGGTAACAAGATTTAGATTAATGTCAAGGAAGTTCACCGACTCATGCTCGCTTTCAATCATTACAGAGTCCAAAATTCTTAAAAAGCCTGTGAAACAGTTTCTTATATAGTTCCATCTTCCTATTAGACATGTTTCTAATGGTAAAAAGGGAATCATCCTTATAAAGACCTCCTTCAAATATAGGAAAATCCCTTCCTAGGATAAAAAGAATATAAATCCCAACTAAATCCATAACTTGAGCAGAATCTGCCTATCTCATTGCTATATCAAATCCATTCATACTATTAATCTTAGTTCAATACTTGTTCTCAAACCCTAAATTTATTCTTCTAGCAGCTAAAATAACTTTGATTTCATTCGCGAATATGAGGTCTTTATTTAAGATAATTTGGTAAATTGAAGAGTAATAGGTATGAATATCTAGTTGCTTGAATTTATTTCCAATTTTACATTTAATTCTATAAAACAAATCCATTACCTCATAGCTATTAGACCAGAGTTGCAATCTAATTTTATCTTTAAGAACAGAGAGAAACTTATCTGAAATAGCTTTACTAAGTCTACCCAAATCAGATTTATCAGGGCAAATCATCCTTACTTTAGAGTTGCAATAAAAATTCTCATTCTGATCCTTTAAAATAATTCTTTTGGGAACAAAAGTTTCAGTATTATTGTCCAATTTCTTATTTTCCATTTGTTTAAAAATTAAGTTAGTAGTTCTTAACACTCCTTTAAAAAATTTTATAGCTTTTAGTATATGTTTGTGTGTGTCGGTGTGTATATATATATATATATATATATATATATATATATATATATATATATATATATATATATATATATATATATATATATATGCATATATATATATATATATATATATATATATATGGGAGAATATACAAATAATAACAACAGACGAAGACAGGTGGTGTAAATAACAAAAGTATATATTAGTATGACGCTCGGGAATACGGAAAGTCTTTGACGTTTCGAGCTACGCTCTTCAACAGAAAGAATACGGAGACAAGGAGAAAAACACGGAGAAAAAAAATTGAATAGTGTTCAGTCAACGGTCAATATATATATATATGTATATATATATATATATATATATATATATATATATATATATATATATATATAGAGAGAGAGAGAGAGAGAGAGAGAGAGAGAGGGGTAGAAGGATAGAGAGATGTATGTATGCATCTATGCATGCATCTATGTATGCAAGTATGTATGTATGTATGTATAACTAGCGTAAGACACTTATCACAGTCTCTGTCAGAAGAAGTAGGGAAACAACAGGCAGTAATAGCTCTGGAAATTTAGTGTCAAAGATGCGTGAGAATATTCAAATGGCTAACGAACAAAATTTATGATTAGATCACATATATGAGTGATTTGATAAGATAAGAAGCCTTATGTTATTGTGAGTAGTTGCCAGCTACTTCACATTTTATATATCTAGTTAGAGTAATTGGATAAAACATGTACGCATAGTTATTGGATGCATGTGTCGGGGTAAAAACATATGTCTGTATACGTGTATAAAACAAATGGCTGCATTTGTACATATATATATATATATATATATATATATATATATATATATATATATATATATATACACACACACACACTCAAACAAACATATATACATTCTTATTTGTATGTGTATATATGTGTGTGTGTGAGTGTTTGTGAGTGTCATTGTGTGTGTGTATATAAATATATATATATATATGTATGCATATGTATGCATATGTATGCGTGTGTGCGTATATACATATATATATACATATACATACATACACACACACATATATATATATACATCTATCTCTCTCTCTCTCTCTCTCTCTATATATATATATATATATATATATATATATATATATATATATATATATATAGAGAGAGAGAGAGAGAGAGAGAGAGTATATATATATATATATATATATATATATATATATATATATATATATATAGAGAGAGAGAGAGAGAGAGAGAGAGATAGATACATCCTATTCTGTCTGTTTATTTGTGCGCTTATAACTCGAGTATTGTTCATCCAATCACGCTGAAATTTTAAACATGGATACATGAGAGAGCGAGGCGTTCCGTAATCTAAATAGATTTTCAATTTTGTCAGTTTCAAAGTGAGAATCGCTATTTGTGTACGTATGTGTGAGGGGATATATATATATATATATATATATATATATATATATATATATATATATATATATATATATATATATATATATATATATATATATATATATATATATACATATATATATATTTGATAACAATTTAAGTCTTAATAGACACAAGATGTGATCTATTTCTAGCACATTGAATGTCCACGTTAGTGGTCAGCGTTATATATAAAAATGTACTTTAATCCCCTGAGATTGCAGATACTGTTTCTGAATCTCTTTGATTCTTTAAATGTGCTAGCTTCCTGATAATTAATCGATATTAATTAATATATGATTTTTTACCCTATTTTTTAAAATATATTAACCATTACCGAGTTCTCATACTGGATATATGTGACGCAGTAAATATTTTCTGCAGACATATTCCTGGAATTAGCGCGCCAAAACGAAGACTTTTGAATTTTACCATTAAGCTGTAATTAGCAGAACCATATACACGCGCACCTATGGCGGTGGGCAACTTTGTATAGGGTTCTGAGGATTATGGTTACATTACAAATCAGGCTGAAGAGAAAAAGACAGTCGGTAAGATTGTTAATTTTGAAACCGGTCCCTGTTTAATAGTGATTTTTTCGGTGATTTTAAATGTCTTGCCCGCTTACGTTTTGGTATTCCGCTATATTTCATGTTGAGAACAATTTAGGTCTTAATAGACACAAGATGTGATCTATTTCTAGCACATTGAATGTCCACGTTAGTGGTCAACGTTATATATTAAAATGTACTTTAATCCCCTGAGATTGCAGATACTGTTTCTGAATCTCTTTGATTCTTTAAATGTGCTAGCTTCCTGGTAATTAATCGATATTAATTAATATATGATTTTTTACCCTGTTTTTTAAATATATATATATATGTATATATGTATATTTCCCCCTCACATGTGGTGGCAGTGACTGTTGACGTACATCTGGACACGCATATGTACTCATCTATATATGCTTTTGTATCCATAGATATCTACGTATGGTTATGTACACAGACACAGACATGTGTGTTGGAGTGTCTAAAACTATTTATATCGTCTTATATATTGTTTGTAGGCTTTTTATGTGTCTTATATTTTTATATTTTCATTTTTCATTTATTTTAATTTTTACTTTATCCTTATTTTTATTTCTATTTTTATTTTTATTTTTATATTTATATCTATATTTGTATTGAATTTTTGTGAATCTCTGAAGAAGCTTAGCGAATCATGCATGTACCCATATTACATCATTTTCATCTGCTAATTACTCCGGCACGCAAGAGTTATAGGGATAGAATGGGGCATGCCAACGCTAGGCCGAAACAGCTGTAAGTTTCTGTATATTCTCCAATTGCTAAATGTACTTTATATTTGTAACCTTAATTGTTAATATGACACGGTATGTCATAAGCATCTGTATATTGTGGTTTTTGTCATTTTAGTTACAAAATAAATTAATTAATTCAGTGGAATACACTGTCTGCAAGTCGATGGATACCGCATATTCTCCTCCATTTTCTTATTGCTATATAAATTTAGGGTAAAATAACCCCCTTTAACCCGCACCCACTTATTACACTTGGTATAACACTAGTGTAACAATAATTGGGTACCCTCCCAGCAGTATATTGGATAAATACAATCCCTTAGTGGGTTGAATCCTCAACCTCTAACTCTCTTGCATTATATATATATATATATATATATATATATATATGCATGTATGTATGTGTATGTAAGCATGTATATATATATATGTATGTGTGTGTGTGATATATATAGGTGCAGGAGTGGCTGTGTAGTAAGTAGCTTGCTTACCAACCACATGGTCCCGAGTTCAGTCCCACTGCGTGGCACCTTGGACAAGGTGTCTACTACTGTAGTTTCGGGCCGACCAAAGCCTTGTGAGTGGATTTGGTAGACGGAAACAACAAGAAGCCCGTCGTATATATATATATATAATTTATATAAGGGCATTACTATATAATAATGCCTCACGCAAAACTAAGCACATATTTACCGAAAGCGAGGGAATGCAATTTTCAAAGTTAACCTCCTAAAAACATTTAACTTAACGGCAAATATATATATACTCTTTTACTCTTTTTACTCTTTTACTTGTTTCAATCATTTGACTGCGGCCATTGCTGGAGCGCCGCCTTTAGTCGAGCAAATAGACCCCAGGACTTATTCTTTGTAAGCCTAGTACTTATTCTATCGGTCTGTTTTGCCGAACCGCTATGTTACGCGGACCTAAACACATCAGCATCGGTTGTCAAGCAATGCTGGAGCGACAAACACAGACACACAAACACACATACACATATACATACATATATACACGACGGGCTTCTTTCAGTATCCGTCTACCAAATCCACTCACAAGGCTTTGATCGGCCGGAGGCTATAGTAGAAGACACTTGTCCAAGGTGCCACGCAGTGGGACTGAACCCAGAACTATGTGGTTGGTAAGCAAGCTACTTACCACACACCCACTCCTACGCTTATATATATATATATATATATATATATATATGTGTGTGTGTGTGTGTGTGTGTGTGTGTGTGTGTGTGTGTGTGTATGTGTGTGTGTGTGTGTGTGTGTGTGTATATATGTATATGTATATATATATATATATATATATATATATATATATATGTGTGTGTGTGTGTGTGTGTGTGTGTGTATGTGTTTGTGTGTCTGTTTGTTCCCCCATCATCGCTTGACAACCGATGCTGGTGTGTTTACGACCACGTAACTTAACTGTTCTGTAAAAGAGAATGATAGAATAAGTACTAGGCTTACAAAGAATAAGCTCTGGGATTGATTTGCTCGACTAAAGGCGTTGCTGCAACACGGCCGCAGTCAAATGACTGAAACATGTAAAAGAATAAAAAAAATATGCTTACGTCCTTGAAACCGGTATGGTTTTTGTTAGTAACCTTTTATTTACTTTAAGCTTAGCTGTCGAACGATTTTAGATCGCTAACCTAAATACTAGAGTGAATAACATTAGGCAACAAATTGCAACATTTTGTCTATTAACAAACGGTTTCCTATTAATTCATTGGTATTGGATTCAATTCTGATAAACATATTTCAATATCATGTTCAGATTTCATGTAACTAATGACCCTGCTTTTCCTTTTCTTTCCCTCTATCTTTTGCCTTAGCAAACTCTGTTACTTTCAATGCTATTTTTAATATTAGTTATACTTAAATGATGTTCACAGTGTTGCCCAGGATCTTTTTTTTTTTTTTCTTACAGACAGTAGAAGTTTTATTGGCTCTATTACCATCCCTACACTCAATCATCCGCCTAAAGCGCAGAAACATTAAATTATTGCTACTGAAAAGCACTTCCTATATTGAAATGAAACTCTTATTGTAATGTCTTTTATTGGTTGTGGGATAAATAGCTGTCTTTCTGCAGATATCAACAATGATAAACGATCAAATTTCGGCTGAAATTTTTTTATATATGCTTTCCATAAGGGAATTTTGCTGGAGGAAATACTCACCATGCTCAGTGTTTACTGCTCCAAGACTGGTAAGGAAGAAATTAAGGTGGAAATGCAAAACATTCTTTAGTAATATTTCACCACTCCTTTATTTTTTTTTTTTAGGATGGGGAACTGCCAGAATCGTTAGCACGCCGAGCAAAATGTTTCCTAGCATTTCGTCCATCTTTACGTTCTGAGTTCAAATTTCACCGATATCGATTTTACTTTTACCTTTCCGGATTTCATAAAATGAGTACCAGTTGGACAGTTGGGGCGAATTGACTTAGCCTCTCCCACCAAAATCTGCTGACCTTGTACCAAAATTTGAAACCAATACTTCAGCATTTTACCTACAGGTTCATGGAAGATTCCTGCTACCTTGAAAATGTTAACAACTTCAACAAAAGATGTCCATGCACATAGTTCCACCTTATTTAGTTTAGGGGAATGCTCAGTCGCAAATGACACAGTAGTTTTTGGCCAGGCAAAAACTTTACATTCTAACTTTGCATCTGTTAAATTTCTAAGGATTTTGTCCTCTTAAATAATAAAAGATCTTTACCTTGACGATCGAGACACTTCACAAAATTTTTTGAGATCAAGTTTAATGTAACGAGGTGGAATATCATTTTCTGTGAATAAGCAAGTTCTGGCGTTACATATTATATTCCCCAACAGCGTATTCAGTACTTAATGACAATCTTAATTTTGCTATCACATCTGCTATTCCGTAGGCACAAAAAATTTCATATGCTTTGTGTAACCCAACTGTACACTAAAAAGAAATATATAACTAAGATTGACAAAAATAGAACTTGAAGAGATTTAACAGAAATTCTATGGATTCTTAGATTAATCGAAGCTAGTGGCATATATTACATGTGTTGAAAGATTATCACTGGCATTGTGCTACAAAATGTATTAAAACCCACCTTTCTAGAGTCAGTGAAGAGTCTAAAAACTTCGGGATTATATTTACAACTACTCACGTGTATCAGGCCATTAATATTACTACGGAAACAAATGCTTTTTCTCAAGTAACTAAGAATTCGACAACTTCTTATGACAACGATATCGATAGAAAAATATGGTGTTTAGTTGAAGTACATATATATATATACATACATACACATACATACATGAGAGAGAGAGAGAGAGAGAGAGAGAGAGAGAGAGAGAGAGAGAGAGAGAGAGAGAGAGAGAGAGAGGGTGGGGTGAAGTAATAAGGCAAATAAACACGCTTGGAGTTGATATATGAAATATGCATACGTACATACACATAACAGTTTTCGGGGGGGAGGTACGAAACTGCATTGGCCCCCACTCATGTACTAAATTTCCCATGATGGGTTCATTATAAGTTGCTTTTGCCATACCCTCTGCAACACTACACCTACTAACTGGCAGTTTTACATATAAACTTTCAGTCCTGTTACGTGGACCATACCATCAAATCCACCATTAAAGTTCTAGTGGTGGGTTTGAAACACAATGTGAGCTACTGCTTAAAATTATCCCTCCTGAAAATGATTATATTCGCCTACCCACCACTGGCTGAAATACCATGGATTTTATAAATACTTAACGGAAAGTCTGTATTTTTATGTCCACACTATTGTACTCTGTTGTAGTTCACTTGTATTCTTGTTTTTGCTCTGATTATTATTCTTATTCTATCCTATTTAAAAGAATAAGAACACCTTATCTATTCTTAGCACTTATATATGTGTTAGCCACCCCTCCAACTACTTAGACCCTCTGAAGAAGCCTAGGGGCACATCCATTAACCAAGCCTTGTCTGCTCATCCCTACATAATATTGAAAAGACGGAGATAACCTGGAAGATTTTGTTGCCACTTGGCAGAAACAGCCGTAAGGAACTAGCACCTGCACACCCATTAATTTCTTTGCTCATTTGTTTTTATATACCTATATGTATTCACGCCCTTCTCTATGCAGTTACCAGCTTTTACTACTCGCTAATATGTATAACTTATACATATGTGTGTATTCATCCTTTACAATTGAATAAATAGACATACTTGAATGTTTACCGGGTGATGTCTGTCCATTTTGTATCCTCTCCGTTTTCTTATTTGCTGTATAAATCATGGGTAAATCACTCTTTTACTGCCGCACAGATATAATAATCAATTGCGAGATTGCCATGCAATAACTAGCACTTGACTATGAATAATTGGGTACACTACCAGCAGTATATTGGATAAGTACTATCCCTTAGTTGGTTTCTCAACTTCTAACTCACACAGAAATACACACACACACACACACACACACACACACACACACACACACACACATATATATATATATATATATATATATATATATTGTAAATATATCCACGGTGTATGGTGGTTGTTGTTTTGGGTGTGCTACCACACCCAATGTACCAAATTTTAAGCAAGGGTATAACGAAAGTTTTCCGTTAAGTTTCTGATTAATTTAATGAGTAAGGTTAGTATTTTTAATGAATTAGCCATTTTTTGCGTGGGGACGCAGATATTCCCTTGCTTATTGTCATATGTGACTTTAAACTGCATCTCATTTATATGTGAGGCTCTCGTTCGGGAGCTTCAATGTTTTGAGGAGAGTGGAACCGCCTCTTAGTCGCTATTGATCCCTGGTCTACTCTGATCCGGAGTAGTAGCACCTACCGGAGACCCAGTTATAAATCTGTGTGTATACGCACGCGCATGTGCATGTGTGTGTTTGTATGTGTGTGTGTGTGTGTTTGTATGTGTGTGTGTGTTTGTATGTGTGTGTGTGTTTGTGTGTGCATATATATATATAAAGTTAATTTTTGGTGTACGTCAATCAGTACATCACTCTTTAAACTATACAAACGCGCACACACTCGTACACACGCGTATAGGCATGCATATGAATGTATGTATGCATATATATATATATATATATATATATACGCACACACACACACACACACACACACACACACACACACACATGTATATGAATGAGGGTACAGAGAAGGAGCGATAGTAATGAGGATTACGGGGAGAGTGACGAGCATATATACGCTAGCGGAAGCAACTTCATACAGACACACACGCACACACACACACCACACAGACGTTCGCACACATACATGTATACACACACATGCACACACACACACACACAGATGTAGACCCAATTCATACTCAGAGACATTAGACAGAAGCATGAAATTATTACTACCATCATAGAGTGAACAAAAAAATCCCTCTGCAACTACTCCAACACATCACTTGGTATTTCTAGACACCGTACGCCTACCTCACCCCTTACATTCTTGTACCATATGTAATGTAGCCACTCGAGAATAATCTACCTACTGGCCCAGATATTTTATTTGATTCCTTGTAAATTATAATCTAATTATACTTTAAACATACATGCCATAATTAGCAAGTAATGGTAAAATTGGATTTTATTTCTTTAAGGTCGAAAAATTATAGAATGAAACAAAACAAAAACGCAGAATTGCTGAGTAAGTTGTTATGTGTGTTGTTATTGCTGTTTGGCACTATCGCTGCTGCCGCTGTTGTTGTTGTTGTTGTTGTTGTTGTTGTTCTTCTTCTTCTTCTTCTTCTTCTTCTTCTTCTTCTTCTTCTTCTTCTTCTTCTTCTTCTTCTTCTTCTTCTTATTATTATTATTATTATTATTATTATTATTATTATTATTATTATTATTATTATTATTATTATCATTATTATTATTATTATTATTATTCAAGCTAATCGATTGTTCGCCTCACCTCTCATAAAACGCCTAGTCCTTCTACCTATATTAACTTCAAATTTTGGCACAAGGCCAGCAATTTAAAGAGAAAGGGTAAGTCGATTACATCGGCCCAGTGTTCAGCTGGTACTTATTCTATCGACTTCGAAAGAATGAAAGACGAAATGGATCTGAGCAGAATTTCAACTCAGAACGTAAAGACGGACGAAATACTGCTAAGCATTTTACCCGGCATGCTACCGATTCTGCCAGCTCGACACCTTAGCTTCTACCTATATTTGTTAAAAATCATTATTATTTTTCACATACTTTTAAAAATTTACAAGAAGAGAAGCTTAACAATTTATAATGTAAAAAGCAGTATCCACGGCATTTATGAAGTTAGTGAATGTAGGGATAGACAATAAATATCCTAAACTTTGTCAGCTGGCTCGAATGCTTGTGACATTGCGACCTTTGCTGAAGGTACCCATGAGTCAGATGGTGGTTTTAAGTTGACAGATTAAGTCTACCATCTTAGAGTAGGAATTCTTCTGACAGGCTTGCACACAGATTCCGTCTGCCTAGATTTCACCCACAAGTCTTTGGTTCCCCAAGTGTGGTAGAAGACACTTCTCCAAAGTCCAACGAAGTGGGATTGTGTATGAAATTACGTGTTTGCGAAGGGAATTTTTATACATGCAATTGTACCTATGTTGAAGGGTGATATTATGGTTGAATCAGTAAAGTGTCGACTAAAGTGTGAGCCAATATCAAGTTACATCCTGTTACAATCCGGGAATTTCAAGGTCTACCGGAACGGCTAATCCTCTTTTTATCATTATGTAGCTTACCAAAGAAGGAGCTTTTGTGGTGTCATTGAATCTGCTTGAAAGAGGAGCCACATTTTCTTCAAATTACATTCAGTCGACTTAACAGTAGAAGGATACAGTGGACATTATGGTCCTGGATTACATCATGGTCATGGTCATAAAGTTTTTGAACAGAAGCCTATTCGTTCTCGGTTGATTTGTTCGCTTAACAGTAACAACATTAAGTCGTTGCTTCATCCCAGAGTTCGTGACTTTCCACTAAAGTTTAAAATAATTTTTCGTCATGATGATAATTTTGTTAGCATAACGATGATAGATGTGAGAGGGAAAAGAAGTCTAAGGTGACAATGAAGCAGACGACGATCCCAAGGCACTACACTACATAACTTGCAAACGGCTCAGTCCGCCTAGTAGTAAATAGTAAAAATATTCAAACTTCTGTAAACAATGGCAGCATTGTTGATTAGATGAGTGATTCGTTAGCTACCAGTACTGAATACAATTTTTGCTGTGGAAAAATCTCCTTGCGATAGCCCATCTTTCTATCCAAATATTGATTTATCCCACATTTACTTGACATTAAGAATACTGGAGTCGGGAGCAGACATTGTTAAGAAAATTACATTTCAACTGCAGGGTTTTGGATAAAATCGTACTTTAAGACATGTTGAGCAAATAAACGGAAACTATGTAGCCAATCGAATGGACTGTTCATAATATTCATAGATAGACCCGGTTTAATGTCATCACCCGGCTCTTCAGTACGTTTAGCGGGGTCTACTCTGTCCCAGGTGTTCGGACAAACTTCCTCTCTTCCTTTCACTAGTCTTGGGAACCCCGAAACATGCCACTCAAAATACTCTTCCCCTCTGAATACGCTATCTTTTATATTTTATCGTTTACTATTTTTATACATGAGACTGCGGCCATGCTGGTACACCACTTTGAAATTTTTTTAGTCGAATGAATCGATCCCAGTACTTAGTTTTGTGCTTACCCTATCGGTCTGTTTTGTTGAAGTGTTAATTTACGAGGACGTAAATACACCAACAACGGTTGTGAAGCGGTTGTGAAAGACAAACACAAACGCACACGCACACACAAAGCCCGTATACGACGGGCTTCTTTCAGTTTCCGTCTACTAAATCCATTCCCAAGGCTTTGGTCAGCCCGAGGCTATAGGAGGAGACACTTGCTCAAGATGCCACGCAGTGAGAGTGAACTCAAGAACCTTGGGGTTGGGAAGTAACATTCTTATTTCTTTATTGCCCACAAGGGGCTAAACATAGAGGGGACAAACAAGGACAGACAAACGGATTAAGTCGATTATAATGACCCCAGTGCGTAACTGGTACTTATTTAATCGACCCCGAAAGGATGAAAGGCTAAGTCGACCTCGGCGGAATTTGGACTCAGAACGTAGCAGCAGACGAAATACCGCTAAGCATTCCGTCCGGCGTGCTAACTTTTCTGCCAGCTCGCCGCCTTGAGGAAGTAACATCCATGCCACATAGCCACGTCTGCGTTATAGATATTTTCTAACGAGAGAAAACAAATAAAGAAATAGCAAGGCATATACGGAACATTATGATTCGGAAAATGAAGTTGGTTGAACGTGCGTAATAATATTGTGTGTCAGGTCAATGAAGGAAATCACAGATAATGACCTGCAGGATTGTCTGGTCGTTGACAGCCAACATAACATTCACCGGAAGGCTTTTAATTGAGAAGTCGACGAAGAATTTCGCAAACATTTTCAATGTCATTGCCACTAGAGCTGAATTATAAGTTAGTTATTGGTTATATCTATCTATCTATCTATCTATCTATCTATCTATCTATCTCTCTCTCTCTATATATATATATACATGTATATATATATCTGTGTGTGCATATGTATGTATATATGTATCTGTATACACACTTATACATATGCATATATACTGTATGTTTATATATATATATGCCTGTATACGTATACAGGCATAATTGTAAGCATATACACACATACGCGCACACACGCACACTTATATATACATTTATACATATACAAATGTATGCGTGTGTGTGTGTGTGCGCGCGTGTGTGTATTAATGTCGCCTTTATCATGTGTATGAATGTATATATTATCACCATCACCACCACCACCACCACCACCACCACCACCACCACCAGCGGCAGTATCAGTACTATTTTTGCATCCACTTCACCTCATTTTCATGGATTGAATGGGTCCCACACCGCGTTTCGCCACTTGCATTCCTTCGTCTTTTCCTTTGCGTTGTTCAACAGTCTGAGCTTTTATCCCATTTGTCTTCCTTAGTCCTTCACTTTCACAATTTCCGTCCTCTTGGCTGTCCTGGCATTTCTTTGATATAAAAAAAGACGGGATAGTGGTGGATGAAATGCTCTTGATCATTAACCCGCTAAATAAGCCTGCAAAACAAATCCGAGTAAAACAAATGATTGTGGAAATTATATTACTTTTTAATGAATATCCTCTAAGTTCGATATTATTAATAAAGTTAACATTAAAAAGCTAATTTAAAATAATTATACAACTTTAGGTGCAGGAGTGGCTGTGTGGTAAGTAGCATGCTTACCAACCGCATGATTCCGGGTTCAGTCCCACTGCGTGGCACCTTGGGCAAGTGTCTTCTACTATAGCCAAGGGCCGACCAAAGCCTTGTGAGTGGATTTGGTAAACGAAAACTGAAAGAAGCCCGTCGTATATATATGTATAAATATATATGTATGTGTGTTTGTGTGTCTGTGTTTGGGCCCCCAACATCGCTTGACAACCGATGCTGGTGTGTTACGTCCCCGTAACTTAGCAGTTCGGCAAAAGTGACCGATAGAATAAGTACTAGGCTAACAAAGAATAAGTACTGGGGTCGATTTGCTCGACTAAAGTCCTACCATACATATCTACACACAACCCCCTAAACAATGAGGCCTCTGACATCATCCTCCAGAAAATTACTTTATTAAAAAGGGACCATAGAATGAATCAAATCCTCCAAACGTACGTCATAAAGAGCAAAAGACAGCCGAACTCGATGAAAAGTATTCTAACACAAGCCCAAATACACTCGTCACCAACATCGAAACCGACAGTAAAAAAATGCGAAATAGGGTCAACGTTTTATAGTGAAAGACAACTTCACAGTTGCGCCACTAATGAACAACCCAACTTTAGATCTTTCCCCGTTCTATGGATTTAGGGACAATGCAACCTATAACCAGCGCATTAGCAAAGAATCATATTTTATCACGAAATATAAACCTCTTTTCAATGCTTCCACCACACATAACACTACTACAGGGATCTTGGATTAATACCCGCGGAAATATCAAAAACGATAGATATATTTAGGACAGTTGCTACCCAGGAATTTATTTAGAACTGTTCCTACTGCAATTGTTACTACAACCACACAGGGTCACTGTGAGGCCGCTTGACCATTAAAGTAGATTCCACGGACAGCCTCTACTTCTAGGTAATACCACTCCCATCTTCTTCTTCTTCTTCTTCTTCTTCTTCTTCTTCTTCTTCTTCTTCTTCTTCTTCTTCTTCTTCTTCATTTTTTTCTTTTTCTTCTTTTTCCCCTTCATCTCCTTCGCCTTCTCCTCCTTCGGCTGGTGCTGCATAAATCATCAAACTTCAGAACCAAATATATCTTTGCACCCATAAACACAGCTTTTCAGATCTGCCACTATCTACCTAACGAACATTCTCAAAGGAAAAAAAGAGAGACAGACAGAAAAAAGGAAAATGTCCTACTTAGACTAAGGAAATATTTACAAAACATTTAATTTAATTTCATTTTTGTATTTGGTTTGCAAGATCTTTTTAATGTGAATTCTTGTGTTGAAGCATATTTCATTGTGTCTGGGGAGAGTTATTCTCTTTTAGCGCCTTATTAATTTAACACACACAACAGTCTGATTTCCACTGACGTATTTATTTTTACTAAAATTTTCGTTGCGTCTTGGAAAGGTTGCA
>NC_142930.1:37242169-37244669 GCF_046866305.1 Octopus bimaculoides | reverse complement strand
TACTTTCTCTATGATGTTATTTATGTGGTGTAGGTTGTGGATAGTCCTGTTCGGGATGGCACATGTTTGCGCATTACCAGACTACCGACAACACTTTAAAATTTGCGTTTAGCAGATTTATTGCCCGAAAATTATCAATATGATCCCCTTTGATTTTTTGTTTTTTTTACCTGCACCACCACTCCTCGACTTACAGGACTCGAGATTCTTCTGCTCTGCTGCCATTTGCGCTAGACATTTGGCAATGCGTCGCCAAACAAGTCTGGTATATAAAAGAATAGTTTGTAGAATAGATCATCCAAATAATGTGATTTATCCGCCGTGTAGCCAACCATCGCTTCCAGTATTTTTACGGTTATTACCGGCTTTTCAAAACACTTGGCCTGCCTTGCCGTGACTCACGACAAGTAGTGAAGGTAGGTATTGAATTCCATCCTACATTCCGATCTATCACTTGTCCCGGACAGAAGAGTAATGTACTGCTGAAAGGCCTCATGTGTGTTTGGAATCGAGTAATACGCGCTCATCCATTCCACCTAAGACCGAATTGAATCCGTCGTACAGCTTTCGTTCTTTTGCGTCTTAGAACACGCACCCAAGCTCTGAACGTCCTACAACTGCAACCACCAAGGAAAACATTGATCATGTTCACCACATGGTGATGGATGACAGATGATTGACTATAGATAAAATAGCCAATGCTGTTAGCATATCTTGTGAGAGTTGGGAATATTCTGCACAATGAACTTGGCATGATGAAGGTTTCTGCTCAATGGGTGCCACATCTTACACTGGAGCAAAAGTGCACCAGGCTAATCAGATCATGGGAAAATCTGACATTGTTAGAGGCAGATCCAGCTGGTTTCCTTGAACGTTTCGTTTCCTAATCCAGAATGTGGGTTGAGTTCATCACTTTGAGTCGCAGACAAACCGACAATCCATGCATTGGAAACAACCCTCCTCACCTGCTCCAAAGAAAGCCAAGATTGTTTCATCTGCAAAGATGGTAATGGCCTCAGTTTTGGGGGGAAGCAAGCGCATTGTGTTTATTGACTATCTTGAAAAAGGCCACACCATCATTAGAGAGTACTATGCCAAATTTCTGTGGCAATTACGAAAGGTCCCATTTGACTATCATCTGTTCCTCAAAAAAAAAAAAAATACTTGGTTGGAAACTAGTATCACAGTGAAACTAGTATCATATCCATTAGCTTCTTCTCCAATAGGATCCAAACACTGCAACAGCTAGGGGAGATGTGTATAGACGTGTTGTATCTTTGTCATATTCCATGAAAGTATCTTTTGTCAGCCAATGAACTTTTCAGCCGACCTTCGTACGTACATACATATTTACATACACATACATACATACATACATACGTAAGTACATACATACATACGTACGTACGTAAGTGCATACATACATACATACATACATACATACATACATACACAATCTTTGTTAATAGAATATAGAAAACATGGTATTTCATGCATTATAGAAGATACACGCGTTTCGTGAAATTACCTGCCAGAAATATATTACTGCTTGCTGAAACATAATATAATCTTTTAATACTGAGGTGAAATAATAAGATTATATAATGTTTCAAAAAGCAGTGATGTAATACTGGCAGTTAATTTTCGGAAACACAAATATACTTATAAAGAATAAAATAGCATATATGTTTTCTGTATTTCATTAACACTTTTACGTGGGACGTATTCTGCACGGAAGCCTATCCTATGATTTGATGCACGGCATCGTACCGCACTTCATATAGGAGTGGAGTGTGTGATACAGTATTCAGGCTGCACGTGTCTCACTTCCCAATATACACACACACATACATACGCGCGCACTCGCACACACACACACACGCACACATAAATATATACGTGAGTGCACAAACGAAAGAAAGAGGCGCTCAACATATTTTGTAGGAGTACATACATTAGTATTTAACAACAGTTTGATTCGACACTATGCAGCTTAACAGTTTGTTACACGAACCTACTAAACGTTAAGTTCCATGGAACCGAATCCAACTGTTATTAAACATTTATACACACACACACACACACACACACACACACACACACACACACACACACACACACACACACACACACACACACACGCATGTTTGCACACCGGGGTCACTAAGATTGTAACGGTTTAAAAACATCACACAATTGTAATGATTTAAATGTACCAAATAAATGAGAAGAAAACTAATTGAAATGTCCCATCATTAAAAGGTAAGATACAACTTCTTCGAGTTGTTATACAACAATTATTTGCCGTTCTATTATCCATTCTGTCGGTAGTTAACTTCATCAGCTAGAAGAACAGATGAAAGACGGAGAGAGAAAAAGTAAAAGAATTTAGACAAGTAGAGAGGGTGAAAGTTGCGTAGTCGAACTATGGCAGGCCATATGTGAAGTGCTCCGTTGGTGAACAACCAAGTAAAAAGAAACAAAATCGATTTGGGGTTCC
>NC_142930.1:37232169-37237169 GCF_046866305.1 Octopus bimaculoides | reverse complement strand
GCTCCGGCCCGGCACGGCGCACGTCTGCTCCGTGCCGACCAGTTTCTCGATGACAAGCGCCAACCGCTTGGCTAACACCTTGGCCAAAATGTTCATGTCTGCATTGAGCAGAGTGATGGGCCTAAAGTTATCTATGGCGTCCCCCTTGTTTGGATCTTTCTTCAGCAGCGTTACCGCTCCTCGGCTCACAAAACCGGGAATGCTCCCGTTCTGATGCCAGTTGCAGTACACGGCCGCCAAGACGTCTCCAAACAAGTCTGGCATACAGTTGTAAAGCTCGTAGGGCAGACCATTCAAACCCAGAGATTTGTCCGTCGAGCAACCCGCCATCGCGTCCCTCACCTCCTCCACCGTGATGACCCCTTCGCAGCACTCCGCCTCTCTTGCCGAGAGTCGTGGCAAGCTGTGCAGGTAGGCACTAAAGTCCACCCTGCGTTCTCGCTCGCCACTCCTCCCGAACAGTCGGGCAAAATGCCGCTGAAACGCCTCGCACATCTTGCTCGGCTCGAGCAATTCGCGCCCCTGTTCGTCTACCAGAGACCGGATGGTGGCTCTGTTACCCCGCTGCGCCTCCGCCACCCGGGCCTCTCGTGCGTCTCCAACACCTTCATTCCTCAGAGCACGCATCCTTGCCCTGACAGCACACCCTTCGTGTTTAGCATTGAAGTGTTGGTCGAGGGCCAACCTCGCCGCTAAAACGTCGGATGCGATGCCACTTCGCAATGCCTCTTCTAACTTTATCACTAGCTCCCCCTCTACTCTGTTCCTCTCTACAGCTAGTGCCCTGCTATAGCTTATTGCTTCCGCCCTTACTGCTCTCTTGAGGGCAAACCACCATTTGTTGTTGACGATGGCTCCCGTCAAAGCCCTCTTTACTAACGTGCTAATCCGGTCTCTGAAAACCTGTCTCGACGGGAAAGACGCGTTTAGTTTCCAGTAACCGGGACCCTGCCTATGTGCCTTATCTAAGTCTAGCGTACACGTCACAAGTTTGTGATCCGTGTAGCTGACTATGTGGAACTGTGGACATCCTAAACTATCTCTATCTCTTGTCCTACACACTATCCTATCTAGATACGATCTCGACGACCCAATGCGGTTGCTCCAAGTCCACGTTGGCACATTTGGGTGGTCGAGTCGGTACCTGTCAGACAACTGGAAGCGTCTGAGCAGCTCTATGAGGCCTTTGCACCCCCTTCTAGTTTTGTCACTCCCCACGTAGTCTAGATGCGTGTCCAAGGTAGCATTCCAATCCCCCATTAAAAGTAAGGGACGAGACGTTCCCAGGAATACTTCTAGACGTCGAAAGAAGTCCGACCGACCTGTTAAAGGAGGCACATAAACTGCCAGCAACCGAAAAGCGCCTCCATCGCTGCCGTCCACATCTAGGACAACCAGTCTACCCTCCGGGTCCATAAATATCGTCTTTACTTGGAGATCCAGACTCTTGCGAAAAAGAACCGCCGTGCCACTACCGCCCATCCTCGGCAGACAGGGAGAAAAATAAATGTTAAACTGTCCGCCAAACATGGACTTTAGGGCCCGCGGTTCATGGAGTCTGGTCTCACTAATGGCTATGATATCCAAATTGTGTGACTTGATGTCATTTAAGAGGTACCCTTGTTTCCAAGGCGACCCCAAGCCACGCACGTTCACACAGCCAATCTTCACCATGATTCTATTTATACGTGTGCTTTAAAGCACAAAACAAAAGAACAGTGTGTTACTTACCGTTAGAAAGTTTTGTTTCCTCCTTGGATTTTTCACCAAGGAGGCTATTGTACAATTTCTTGCACAAATATTTCTGGAATCCCCCTACCGAGTTGGGGTAGAGGGATTTTATTGTGTTGTGTAATGCTGGTGTTACATGAATAATTTTAATGTGTTTTGGCGGTGTTGTACGTGGGTGGTTGTTGGTTTTGATATCGTTATTTGTGATGTTTGTTTTAGAGTTGATGTAATTCATCAACTCTGTGTTTGTACTGTCTATTGCTGTTAGCATTGTTTTTTTTATATTACTATTGGTGTTAGTAGTATTTTCGGGAGATGTGAATCTCCCTGCTTTGTTTGTGTTTGCATTTTGTTTTGTTTTCTTCTTACTGCGCTTCCTCTTTCCTTTCGTAGCTATTTTCCACTCCTCCCCACTCTCTTCATCGGATGATGGGAGATCTGAGGAGTCAGAAAGAGGTAACGGCAAATTTTGTGCGTCTGTGTGTGTTTCTGTGAGTGTTTGTGTTACTGTTTTTATTGATGTTGGCTGCTTGTTATTTGTGTGGGGTGTATGTGATATGGGGGAGGGAGAGGCAGTCTTGGAATTTTCTTCTTTTTCTTCTGTTTTTGCAGTTTCTGTTGTCTTTTCTGTTGTGGTTATTGCTGATATTTCTGTTGTTGTTTTTTGTGTTGCTGGTGGTGTTGGTAGTAAGGTTTTTCTGTTGGGGGTATTTGGTAGTTGCTTCTGTTGTTGTTGTTGTTGTTGTTGTTGTTGTTGTTTTTGTTTAGCGGCCAGAGGGCAGTCCTTTTTCAGATGTGCTTCGCTGTTGCATAGGTAACAGCGAGGTCGCCTGCCCTCTACCACCACATACAGCTTGTGGTCCTCTGCCAATCTAATGTTTGGAGGAATTTTCTGTAAAGCCTCCTCCGTGATGTGGAGAAGGATTTCCAGATTTTTCCCTCCCCAGTTCTTTTCCTCTCCGACCGTAATCTCCAAAATATTTGCCTCCTCCATTTCCAGGCATACGGCCGATATCAGCCATTGGGTGTCCACCTCCGATGGCACATTTTTTATCATAACTTTGGTCACTCTCTGTCCTAGATAACTCGGTATCATTACCAAGTCATCTGTGCGGAGAGTGTCGAAAATTGTTTAGCTAAATTTTCATCCAGAAATCTCACTTGCACCGTTCCAAATTTTCTTCCCCAGGTGACATGATTTTGATAAGGCCAAATTTTTCTAAGACAAACTTCAATTTTATCTGTGCTAACATTTTCTACACGTCTGGTTTTTGTGTTTACCAGTTTATAAATGATGCACTTTTTGTTTTTCATTTCTATAATATCTTTTGGTATGTTTATTCTGACATCATCTCCTTCTTTCGTAAGAAGGGATTTTGTGTCTTTTATTTGTTTTTGTGTGAATGGTACTATTGTTCTTTTTTCCTTTAGAGCATTTGCGAAATTTGTTTTTGTTGTGCTGGCGGACATGTTCTTCTGGATATTTTTGTTTATGTTTGTGTATGTACTGCCTGGTTCAAAGGTGGTGGTAGTGGCAGCAGAGTTTGTTGAACAGGTGATGGTGTCATTGCTGACGGCCGATAACTTTACGTCTTTGTTGTTGCTGTTGTTGTTGTTGTTGTCGTTGTTGTTGTTGTTGTTGTTGTCGTTGTTGTTGTTGTTAATGTTGTCGTTGTTGTTGGTGGTGGTGGTGATGATGGCGTCAGCAGCAATGGTGCTTACGTCAGAGACATTTGTGACGGTTTTTACGCATGGTTTTGTAACCTTGGTTACAGTTTTGTTTTTGTTGTTGTTGTTGTTGTTGTTGGTGGTGGTGGTGGTGGTGAGAGGGCTGTTAGTAGCTGTAATCACAGTCTTTGTGACGTTTACAGCAACTGCGTTCCTGTCACTGTATGAGCACGCGCTACTCTGTTCTTTTTTCTCTTCTGGCATCTGAAGCCTCGGGAAATGCTTGTCAAAAGAACAAGACAAGCGTTCCAAAATTATGTTTCTCGACATTTTTCAAATGTCAAGAAGGAAATTTGTGTATTTTGCTAGGGCCGAAACAGCCCCTGGGGGTCAATTCCTGCCCTTGAAAATACACACAAATGAAGCCTAGGTGCTTCGCAACAAAATTATTTAAAAAATCCAACAAAATGTGGACAATAAAAGGTCAAATAAACGTTTACCTTCGCAGCCGATGTGACAGCACGTCCGTGAGAAGAGATAGATAGATAGATAGATAGATAGATAGATAGATAGATAGATAGATAGATAGATAGATAGATAGATGGGTACAGGATGTCATTAATGGTGCAAATAACATGAAATGCGTAAACAACAAGAAAAATGGATAGCAGGACAAGTAAACACAGAGAATGGACCCTTCATCAGTTGTAGGCTCTCTGTCTACCCCCTCATTTCGAGCATTCCCCAATATGAATCATCAAAGGCTCTCTCTTCTCCCCTTTCTCTTTTCAAAAAAAATGTATCTCCCAGCGTTCACTATTTTCCTCTCCTTCTGGTCTAGTGACCCTCCATGTTTCTTTACGTTCGGTTTCCTTGTCTGTCTCCACTGTCATTTTTTTATTCTTTTTGTTTCTATCTTTGACCTTCCATAAATCCTAAATTTTATTTTAGAATTTACGGGAGCAACTGTCTTTGAAGACTCATATTGTCGTTGAATGCTCAAATGAGGAGAAGATAGCCAACAACTGATGAAGGGTCCTTTCTCTGTGCTTACTTGTCCTGTTTTCCTTTTTTTCTTGTTGTTTACGTATTTCACTCGTTTGCCCCTCGTTTGCTTATGTATGTCATGTTATTTGCTCCGTTGGTGACGTCCTGTACCCATATACGGATATATATATATATATATATATATATATATATATATATATATATATATATATATACATACACACATACATACATACATACATACATACATAAATACGTGTGTGTTTGTCGAGACACAATAACCCAATGGTTAGAGCAGCGGACTCGCAGTCATAGGATCACGGTTTCGATTCCCAGACCGGGCGTTGTGAGTGCTTATTGAGCGAAAATACCTATAGCTCCACGTGGCTCCGACAAGGAGTGGTGGCGAACCCTGTTGTATTCTTTCACCACAACTTTCTCTGACTCCTTCTTCCTGTTTCTGTTGTACCTATATTTCAAAGGGCCAACCTTGTCACACTACGTTAAGGGTACACGTGTCTGTAGAGTGCTCAGCCACTTGTACATTAATTTCACGAGTAGGCTGTTCAGTTGATCGGATCAACTGGAACCCT
>NC_142930.1:37224669-37227169 GCF_046866305.1 Octopus bimaculoides | reverse complement strand
CCAACCACATTGTTCCGGGTTCAGTCCCACTACGTGGCACCTTGGGCAAGTGTCTTCTACTTTAGCCTCGGGCCGACCAAAGCCTTGTGAGTGGATTTGGTAGACAGAAACTGAAAGAAGCTCGTCGTATATAAGTATATATACATATATGTATATATACATATATGTATGTGTGCTTGTGTGTCTGTGTTTTACCCCCCCCCCCCCACTGTCGCTTGACAACCGATGCTGGTGTGTTTACGTCCCCGCACCTTAGCGGTTCGGCAAAAGAGACTGATAGAATAAGTACTAGGCTTCCAAAGAATAAATCCTGGGGTCGATTTTCTCGACTAAAGGCGGTGCTCCAGCATGGTTGCAGTCAAATGACTGAAACAAGTAAAAGAGAAAAAGAGTAGAAGAGTAATATTTTCTGATATTAACTTTTAGGTTACATGCAAAGATTGTCTGAAGTTTCTTCACACATTGATTGTACCAAATCTTTCACTTTGCAGAAAACGAATTGTGTGTGTGTGTGTGTGTGTGTGATGACCTCTCGCGTCAAAGACGGCGTTTGAGAGTTCAGCTTTTGCAAAATGACCAGCATAAATGATTTGCTTACAGTATAGTGGGCAAATGCCGCACATTAGTTCACTCTCTTCGTCAAATCGACGTTGTCTGAACAGGAACATTGTGTACTACATGTCAGCTGTTGAAGTGATCGCAGAGCAACATGAGATGAAGTGCGACATCCTAAGTAACTCCGAGTAACAGTTTTGTTATATTTCTTTTCCTTTTAAATAAAGCATATTACTCTGCCTCTGGTATTTGAGTACTCTTTTTTCCACCTTGTTGCACATTTATATGCTTACTCTGTATATATATATATATATATATATATATATATATATACACACACACACACACACACACACACACACACACACACACACACACACACACACACACACACATACATATATATATATATATATATATATATATATATATATATATCAGCTATCATGTGGAAAAAAATTGTCGCCTACAATTTGGAACATACACAAAGTGTGTGTATGCCATGCATGCCATAAAGACAAAGAAAATTTGTACAAAAGAATATATGAAATTACATAAACCCTTATAAATATTTGTCAGTAACATTGCAAGGTCAGAACTCGGAACGTAAAGGGACATAACCAGACATAGTAAGGTAATTAATTACACGTTGTACTATTTTTGTCAGTCTATGTCATTATGAAGGTGTGACATCAAGAGAGTATCCAATTGGTTGCTCGAAAGCCTCGAAATAACTGCCAATTCTCCGCAAACGACAGTTTGCCATTTTAGAAAAGGGCACACTAAATAACGCGGTCCTGAGTTAACTATGCATTGCAAAAAATGATTGGAGAGTCACACTTATAATTATTTTGATCATAAGTGTATTTGGTCAGAGATGACAAGTGTTTAACAACTCCTGCTGCCGCTGTTGCTGCTGTTGCTGCTGTTGCTGCTGATGCTGCTCCTGCTTCTGCTCCTGCCGTTCCTGCTTCTGCTGCAGCTGCTAAAATGAAATGTTGTCGTTGCTGCTTAAGCTAAAGCCAAACGTGATCAAGTAGACCAAGATGCGCAAGGTGTGACTAGCTTGACGCTTTGTTTTTCTTGCACTGCTTGATAACTGGTGTAAGCTTCTTTATCTTCTCGTTACTCTGTAAAATAGCGGTTCAGCAAAAGGAGACAGACATAATAAGTACTGGGATTAAGTTAATCGATTAAAACCTTCAAGGTTGTGCCCCCAGCATGGTCGCATTCCAATGAGTGAAACAAGTAAGAGAATAAACGAATAATATAATTTTCATCTAAGATTACATTATGCAATGTGTCTTTTCGTTTAATAAGTATATTGGATGCAGAATGATGGAAATTTGGCAGCGATATCTAGCATCTTGAATGTCGCCTCTTTTGAGTGTTTTGGCTCACGGTCATAAGATTGTAACTTTGACTCTCGAGTGAGCAGGGCGTTGTGTCCTTGGGAAATGTATATCATTTCTCATTCTGTGAAATTAACTCTGCTATGGATTGGGGTTCCGTTCAGAGCGTAGTCTTGTATTCTCATTTGCTTAAGCGCATTGGAAAATGGCATAATTATCCTGTAAATTCGAAACGGACTTTAGCATAACTTTACTGTTAATGAAGGAAACATCGTAAACGCTAATTAGTAGTATTTGTGTTGGGAGAAAAATACAATATTAACTCAATGATTAGTAATATTCAAATCAATCCAGTAAGTAGAATAGATAGATAGATAGATAGATAGATAGATAGATAGATAGATAGATAGATAGATAGATAGATAGATAGCTGCAGACTTATTTTGGAGTTATTAGACCTCTTTAGTGAATCATAGTACTTAGTGTATATTCCGAGTTAGTGATGAGATAATTACAAATTAGCTATACAAAATTGTGCACAGATAGTGTCTTAACACTACTTCGGTAAATACGATGAAAACCATGCAGCGTTG
>NC_142930.1:37187169-37219669 GCF_046866305.1 Octopus bimaculoides | reverse complement strand
TAAAAATATATACATACTTGCAGGCGAATGTGGGGTGCGCAATGTGTGTGTTTCAAGCTAGTGTGGACGAGCATATGCACATAGGCACATGTATGTGGGTGCGTGTACGCGCTTGTGTATGTATGGACATGCGCTCATACGCGTTCACCATGAGCATATTTACACCTTTACTTTTTATTCTTATTGCTTATTTTTTTACACTTTTTAAAACATTTTCTGTATTTTGCCTTTAGCCCTGATTTTTCTTGTGCATGTGCGTATATAGACGTATGTGTGGACCTTTCTGTGCGCACACGTGTGTGTGCGAGCGTGTATACGGGCATGTATATATTTTAATTTTTGGGGGGCAAATGTGTGGGTGCGCATGTGTGTGTTTCAAGTGAGGGTGGATAAGTATACACATATAGGCACTTGTACGTAGGTGTGCGGGCGCGCAAGTGTATGTATGGACATGCGCGCTTACGCGATTACTGTGAACATTTTTACTCCTTTACCTTTTATTCCCTCCCCTTACTGAGCAGTCATTCTAATAGCTCTTTTGTCTTAATAACGGTCAATCACACAGTAATTTCCCTTTGTTTAACGGTCATTTTCAGAGCATATTTTTCGATGGACCGATAACTGAAGAGATGCCGGCGTGGGTTTCCGCCCCGACATCCGAAACTCGGAGTTTTAACATGGCTACCGAATAATTATAACATATTATATTTTCAGATAAATTCTTCTATTTACATAATATCGAGGTCTCTTTCATTCTTTTGTTGTCTTGCCATTTCTATTAATATATATATGCATATATATATATATATATATATATATATATATATATATATATATATATATATATATATATATATATATATATAGTATATATATATATATATATATATATATATATATATATATATATATATATATATATATATATATATATATATAGTATATTCTATTGTGTTACATTATATATCATTGTCCTTAAAAAGAGAATATTTTGCTTATGTATGTCAAACAAAGTAGAGAAAAAGAATTCATTATTATTCGAATTCATAATAGCTTTGTTGTCATTTATTAGATTTTGACATCTTACTTTTAAATGTTTTATATCTGTCTGAGATCTCAATATTTACATGAATAATAGAATAGACACAATACAGATTTTGTAAACAGCCAAGTTTTCTTTACTATCAGATATTTCAGAGTTTGCTAAACAGATACAACAATTCAGTTGTCACTGAAACTGATAGAAATAGTAACCAAATCTAACAAATCATAACGTATAGTCTTGAAGTAGCAACGAATACTCTGCACAATGCAAGACATGTCAAATTATTAGGTTTCATTGTTCAGTAATCCTTATGTTATACGATACACATCAGAGTTTGGTAGCCAAGCTTACCCGCAACATATCGGAGCGTTGATTCAGATGTTATACTTCTCTGTTATGCATTGCTTACATCACTTTGATCCATTTGAATATGAGTTAGTAGATTCGACTGTGTTCCTCCTGATAGCGGTATTGTTAGAACAACTTATTTTTCTACGTGCAGGCATATGAAGAAATTTCTCTACGAGTAATTTCAGTGAGAGACTGAGTTAGCTTTCTTACAACTACATGCACAAATTATCGGCTAAAAGAACTTTCTAACAACTCATAGAAATTTCTATTTATGTAGTACTATATTGTTCATCCACCAGTGGCTTCCTTGTAGTATTACCCCGTTTTTTTTAAATGAAAGACAAACTGATTATTTACACACACACACACACACACACACACACACACACACACACAAACTCACACATATTAAAATACTTCATGTTCCACAGTGTGGTGTGTCTTACCACCTATCCAAAGATAAACAATGAAAATTGTAGTAGGTGACATATTCCCTTCCTTTAACTTGTGAGCGGCAAACTCAGTTCTTCTGTTCATTTAATTTTCAGTTTTGGTTAAAGAATCTTGCGTAGAAAAAAACCCTAAATGAACCATCTGTTTCGAGCAAATCAATGAACTCTACAGGTATTTAGTACCTTTGCACTTTTAGATATATCTAACTATATATGTATTATATTAAAGAGGTTTTAGAAATTCGAGCGGCTTCCTCAGTCAGCACTACTGCGAATACTAGCTAACAGAGTGCATAGAAATAGACAGTTTTCCTTAAAGGATGTTATTCTATAGAAATTGACATTCATGGGATAATCTATTAGTCCCAAAGTATAACTGAGTAAATCCAAGAATGGAGTTGATGGAGTAAGTGCAAGAATGATATTGCACTTATTCCTTCATTCTGATCGTTTCATTGATACATGGCACAGATGCATATGCATATAAATGATGGTGTTTTAAATGTTGGCATGGGACCAACAATTTCAAGGAACAGAGTAAATCGATTACATCGACCCCAGTAATCAATTGGTATTTATTTTATCGATCTCGAAAGGATGAAAAGCAAAGTTGGCCTCTACGGAATTTGAACTCAGAACGTAAAGATGGAGGAAATGCACTAAGCATTTTGCCCGGCGCGGTAACGGTTCTGCCAGCTCACCGCCTTAAATGATTGTTTAATATTGCAACATATTACTTGTAATTCTTGTTCATCTTGTCAAACCTTTATCTAACGAGAGAAACATGGAATATTCCCATGTAGTATTGTCTTAAGACGGTTGAAGCCTGATAGTTTAAAGTGATATTCTCTCCCTCAAGTTTACGTTTGGTTCATTTTAATTATGCTTTCGTGTTTGAAATACCTGTCATATATTGTGGATGAGCAATGTCTGTTGGTCTACGTTTTTTAATTGATTTTATAAGTTTGAAGTTCTATGTTTTGTATGTAGCATTTTCAATTTCTGTGTTTCTTAGCTATACATATGAAACGATTTATGTTTGAGATTTGTAATTTATATTTGCAATAATTCTCTCTAATATAGGCACAAGACCTGGAATTTGGGGAGTAGATAGTCGATTAAATCGACCCCGGTATACAACTGGTACTTATTTTAAAGACCCCGAAAGGATCAAAGATGAAGTCGACCTCGGCGGATTTGAACTCAGAAAGTAAAGACAGACGAAATGCCGCTAAGCATTTTACCCGACGCGGTAACGATTCTTCCAGCTCACCGCCTTCGTTTGTATTTGTAATAATAAGCAGATATTTAAGGTAGCGAGTTGGCAGAAACGTTAGCACACCGGGCAAAAATGCTTAGCGGCATTTCGTCCGTCTTGAGTTCAAATTCCACCGATGTCGACTTTACCGATGTCGATGTCCTTTCGGGATCGATAAAATAAGTACAAGCTTAGTACTGGGGTCGGTGTAACCGACTTAGCTCCTTCCCCGAAACTGCTGATTTTGTGCCAAAATATGAAGCTAATAATAAGCAGATGTAGACATAATGAACATATTACACAAAATTTCGTTCTTGCTTCTTGCTGCTTTCCTGTTTTGAACGCTGGTGACGTAAGATTGAATGTTACTGCCCAGGTATCGAAGCCGAAATTATATTCATTAGGCAGATGATGCTGGAATTATACTTCTGAAGTGCCTTTGTCTGTGAATCAGTTATACCATGTGTTCTCATTGCTCTTCTTTTTCTTTGTGTAGGACATATCAAGGGATTTTTGGTTTGTCGTGATTTTGTGTTTATATTATAGCATATATGGATATTGCATGATTGTTCTTCTTAGGAATTCTAATTCTGATAAGAGTAATACTCACTTAAGGTGTCTAGATTATGGAGGTTTTGCTACTTACACACGCACGCACACACAATTGTATGTTGATATCTATACATACATACATACATACATACATACATACATACATATATATATATATACACACACAAATTATAGTGAGAATGGATACATAAGGGTGGAAGACCACAGGAACAATACCGTATATCCAACGGTAGCCAATATCGTATATCCAACTCTAGCCCGTTTTTATATATTGTTATATTAATATATGATTATACAAAAAATTGCAGCTTACATATACATACATACATATATATATATATATATATATATATATATATATATATATATATATATATATATATATATAAACAAATAGTAAATGAGTATATGCATATATACGTACAGGTATGTGCATACCGACATCCACCTGTATGTATAGGTGCATATATGGGTACAGGACATTACAAACAAAACGTAGACGAAAAAAAACACAAGCCACATAGAGAACATTCTTCTTCATCAGCTACCCCCGTTTTAACACCGGCGTTTCGAAGAGCTGGGTAGGACGCATCGCTAAAACGGCTCTTCCCATGGACCGCAAATTAAATTTGTATACACAAATTAAACCTTGCCATGGAGGAATGTAGTGGCGGACAAAAAACAAGACAGAAAAACAAACAGAAAAGGCTATACGGCCAGACGGGAAAAATTATGTGTATGAACGCTGTGAGGCACGAACTTGAAAGTGGAGACGAAGTAAGTTCGCGTGTTTGCTCGGCGATAGCCAAGGAAGAAATAGATTATTGACCGGAAGCATGTGACCATGCCGGTGTAAGGGGAAGAGAGAGAGTGTGGTAGAGGGAGAAACAAAGGGAGGAAGTAGAAGAATAGGTGAGCAACGAGAGGAAAAGAGGAAGAGAGGAAGTACGAGGGGGAAAAAGAGATACGTAGTAGTAACAGAGGAAGAACGAGAGGGGTAAAGAGATATACGTAGTAAGAAACAGAGGAAGAACGAGAGGGGTAAAGAGATATACGTAGTAAGAAACAGAGGAAGAACGAGAGGGGGAAAATTGAAGAGGAAGAGAAAGAGAAAGAGATAGAGTAGCGTCGGAAAATATAAAGTTGCGAAAACTACTTACAGATTGGTGACGCTGCGTTCGGTCATGTAAAAACAAATAGTAAATGAGTATATGCATATATACGTACAGGTATGTGCATACCGACATCCACCTGTATGTATAGGTGCATATCTGGGTACAGGACATTGCAAACAAAACGTAGACGAGAAAACACACAAGCCACATAGAGAACATTCTTCAGCTACCCCCGTTTTAACACCGGCGTTTCGAAGAGCTGGGCAGGACGCATCGATAAAACGGCTCTTCCCATGGACCGCAAATTAAATTTGTATACACAAATTAAACCTTGCCATGGAGGAATGTAGTGGCGGACAAAAAACAAGACAGGAAAACAAACAGAAAAGGCTATTGTTATGGGAGAATCCTAAACACCCGCACGTGACTGAAGGCGAACAAACCGATTACAATAAATATGAACTGAGTGAACTCTCAGTCTACTATGTTAGTTCAACGTGCGCTGGTTTAACAGTTGGTAGTTGAACAGTGAATACTGAGTATCGTACCTACATTCGAGTAGTACGGAGTGCATTCTATATTAACACATATTTCTGCGATAAGTTATTTTTAGATAATACAACCAACTACTTATTTGTTTAATGCCATTTTACACCAGACGTGTACAACCACGTCATAACATTTTTGACGACGAGATTATTTGAAGCTCATGCTGGATCGATTTTTGCTTGAACATGGTAGGTTTACTGAATTACAGAAGCAACAGCAACAACAGCAACAACAGCGGTTGTTGGAATTACAGAAGCAACAGCAACTGTTACTACAACTGATGCAGTAGAAAACAGAAAATACATTTCGTTCGTTCACCCCTGACATGGTCGCACAACTCGTTCGGAAATTTCGCATATGACCCAGAGGAAGGTATTACCTTCTCTGCTTACTTTAGAAGGTATGAATTACTTTAGAAGGTATGAGAAAATTTTTAGATAACCACAACCAACTATTGATTTGTGTAATACCATTTTACACCAGATGTGTATACCCGCACTATAACACACATATACATAGGTAGATAGATAGATAGATAGATAGATAGATAGATACATACATACATACATATATACATACATACATAAATACATACATTCATACATATATATATATAAATACATATACGAATAAGTGAATAAACGGACAAAAGTAACAGTAAACATGTTTAACTGAAGTTATATTTAATAACAGTTAAACTGCTCTCCACAATACTTAAAGTTTTGTAAGCGTAGAGCACGTTCAGATTACCCGATTGTTTCCGAACATCTGAAGAAGCGGTCACTAGAAAAAGAGATAGGGAGCGAGAGAAAGAGAGAGGGAGTGATGGGGCGAGAGAAAGTATGTGCGTGTGTGTTTTTACGTTTATTTTGTTGTATAATAATAGTATAAGGGGGCTCAATATACCCTTAAAATAGTCAGACATGTTTTTGGAAAACGTTTTTGTTTTTGTTTTTGTTTTTTGTGCGTGCTGACAGACTTGAAATCATGCAATAGAAATCCTTTAAGCTCATAAAAAGTTACATATTTTTGAGTTTATAGAAATTACATGAAAAACAAATTACATTGTATTTAAATCATATTTAAATCTATGTGATTAGGTATTAACTAACATCCAATGAGAAACCTATTTATTATCAAAGAAATTTTAACATCAAATGGTTGGATGCTAGAATGGGCATAAATATAACGAACTTCTATAAATAAAAGAAAATTATGCTAATGTGAAATTTATCAAACGGCATATTATTTATTCCTGAACGTCAACACGCACACGTTCATACACACACAAACACACACACACACACACACACACACACACACACACACACACACACACACACACACACACACATGCTAGCATACACCTATACGTCTGTTTGCTTGCCTGTGTGTCCATGCATGTGTGAAATTCGTTACGTTAATGTTTGATTAATTTCCCATTAGCATAATTGTGGAGCGTGTGTGTGTGTGTGTGTGTGCGTGTGTGCGTGCGCGTGTGTGTGTGCGTGCGTGCGTGTGAAAGAGAGAGAGAGAGAGATGTGGCGCAGAGGGAGACTTACAACTTGGTCTCGAAGCACAGCAAGGATCAGGGTATGTTTAACAAACGTACGAATGTGAACTTTTTCACAATTTATACATATACATGCAGTCTCAATAATTTAACTATTTAATTATTATTATTATTATTATTATTATTATTATTATTATTATTATTATTATTATTATTATTAAGGTCTAGTTATTTTCATTCGCAAAGTATGCATTTTTAAAACGAAGTAAAAAAAAATCTGAAGATCGGCTATAAAAATGCAGCCTTCCAGTCTCATTGCTTTGAAGATATGATGTTGTGGAAAAGAGCGATAGAATAAGTACTGGTGTGGATTTATAGAGTTCTATATTTAAGAGATGAGGAATTATGTACATTATTTACATTATTTACATTCGGCGGATAGTTTTCCTCATCTTGTTAACACAACGTTTCGGCTGATATACTCTCCAGCCTTCTTCAGGTGTCTTGGGGAAATTTCGAACTTGGGTTCTCATTCCTAATGTATTTTTTGATGTTCTTCTTCTTCTTCTTCTTCTTCTTCTTCTTCTTCTTCTTATTATTATTATTATTATTATTATTATTATTATTATTATTATTATTATTATTATTATTATTATTATTATTGTTGTTGTTGTTGTTGTTGTTGTTGTTGTTTTTGTTGTTGTTGTTCAGGTCACTGCTTGGAATCGGACTCGCAATATTGGGATTAGTAGCCCACGCTCTTAAACACTACGCCATATGCCCGTAAATAATGGGTAGATTTATTGGACACAGACCTATCATGGCAATACCCAGCATGGCTACAGTCAAGAAAAAGATCCGAATAGAAAGTGGTGCCCGCAAAACCAAAAGGAACCGAATCCCCTCTACTCAACTACTTATTTCATCGACTCTGAAAGAATGAAGGGCAAAGTCAACGCCAGCAGAATTTGAACTTAGAACTAAGCATTTTGCCGGGCGTATTAAGGATTCATCAGGCTGGCCTCCCTACTCTTAATACATATAATCAATATACACTCTGCACGTATTGAGTGCGGATCTTGTTGGTTTGGTGTACGTCAAACCAAAAGGATCTGGGGATGAAATTATTTTATCGACTCAGAAAGAATGAAGGGCAAAATCGACGCCAGCATAATTTGAACCCAGAACTATGCATTTTGCCCGGCGTATTAACGATTCATCAGGCTGGCCACCCTACTGTTAATACATATATTCAATATACACTCTACACGTAATGAGTGAGGATCATTTTGGTTTGGTACCCGTCAAACCAAAAAGATCTGTTTAGGAACTTATTTTGCCCGGCGTATTAACGATTCATCAGGCTGGCCACCCTACCTTTAATACATATATTCAATATACACTCTAAACGTATTGAGTACGGATCTTTTTGGTTTGGTGCCCGTCAAACCAAAAGGTTTCGGGGAGGAATTTATTTTATCGACTCAGAAAGAATGAAAGGGTCAGTAAACGCCAGCAGAAATTGTACTCAGAACTAAGCATTTTGCCCGGCGTATTATCGATTCATCGGGCTTGCCACCCTACTGTTAATGCGCATATTCAATATACAGTCTACACGTATTGAGTGCGGATCTTTTTGGTTTGGTGCCCGTCAAACGAAAAGGATCCCGGTAGGAACTTATTTTATCGACTCTGAAGCAATGAAGGGCTAAATCGACGCCAGCAGAATTTGAAATCAGAACTAAGCATTTTGTCCAGCGTATTAAGGATTCATCAGGCTGGCCACTTTACCTTTAATACATATATTCAATATACACTCTACACGTATTGAGTGCGTATCTTTTTGATTTCGTACCGATAAACCAAACGGATCCGTGGAGGAACTAATTTTATCGACTTATAAAGAATGAAGGGCAAATTCAACGCCAGCAGAATTTGAACTCAGAACTAAGCATTTTGCCCGGCGTATTAAGTATTCATCAGGCTGGCCACCCTACTGTTAAAACATATATTCAATATACACTCTGCACGTAATGAGTGAGGATCATTTTGGTTTGGTACCCGTCAAACCAAAAAGATCTGTTTAGGAACTTATTTTGCCCGGCGTATTAACGATTCATCAGGCTGGCCACCCTACCTTTAATACATATATTCAATATACACGCTAAACGTATTGAGTGCGGATCTTTTTGGTTTGGTGCCCGTCAAACCAAAAAGATCCGGGGATTCCATATAATTTCCTCTCTCGAACCCACTGGACTTGTTCTAAAATTTGAAACCAACATATGTATTAAGAAGTTGTGTCAGCCTTACATTAACTTACATTTTGTAGATGTAAATTAATGTCGAACGCACGGCTTACCTTGATACAACAAGTATGGAGAAGAATAAATATACTACCCACGCGGTCATTAGTCCGTCTGGATCGTATATTGAAGTTATTGACGAAACCGTGGAACTTAAGTCAACAGCATGTGAGAATACATACACACATATGCGTGTGAGTGTGTGTGTGTATGTGTGTGTGTGTGTGTGTGTGTGTATGTGCGTGCATGCGTGCGTGCATGCGTGCGTGCGTGCATGTGTATGTGCGCGCATGCGCACATGTAGAGACAGAGAGAGTATGTGTAGCAGCAATATACATAGCATGTGTGACTGTGAATCTGCAAGTATCGGTGGTATGAATTTAGTGTTTTAGGAACAGTGAATCTCGAAACACATAGAGCTATAAATAATAGGGTGTGAATATTAGTTTTAAATTCTTTGAGCTAGAAAAAATAGGAGATTTGGGTTCGTGTCCCACGGGTTACATGAACCCACTCCTCTTGTATATATGACACCCGTTTTGGACACACATATGCACACAGAGAAAAATGCGTAGGCACATACATTCCCCACTTCTATATATATATATATATATATATATATATATATATATATATATATATATATATATATATATATATATATATATATATATATATATATATATATATATATATATATATATATATATATATATATTTTTTTTTTTCGCACACATATACATATGTACGTGTATCTATGTGATTATATAGCTGATTGCGCCGTAAAGTGTGTTCAGTGCTGTTGAACACTTTCTCCATTCGGAAGAAATTACGCTCAAGAACTTCTTGGACTCCCACAGTGTTTGTATGTATGTACGTACCTACGTTCCTATGTATGTATGTATGTTTGTATGTATGTATGTATGTTTGTATGTATGTATGTATGTATAGTTTGCACTTACTCTTGACTGCCTTTTCGCCCATCTCCTAAGCATTTATTTCTGTATTTGATGTTTGGATGATGAGGGAGTGATATATGGTCTTCCCTTTCAGCACCCTCCCTGTCTTATGATGCCGTGGTTGATATTTGAGGTGGTTGTCTGAAGGTCGATGTCTGTTGCTATGTATGTGTGGGGGAATGATGGGGTTATAAAGGCCTGGTCTGCATAAATTTTAGAATAAAGGATTGCCAAAACTGTTCGACATAGTGTTTGTGGAATGAAGTATTTTAGAGAAGAAGGAAGTGACTGAAATTGATTAATTGGATAGCTTTGGGTTTGAGTTGATTAAGGATCATCGCCATTTCAAACGTGACCGACCTGTCTTTCTAGCATTATATAATACGTTCTTCTTTTATAAAGTTGCAATCTGGAAGTAGTGATAGAGTTGGCTGCTATTTTTGGACAGATGGGTGACTGTTGATGTTCCTACAGTAATGTATTGAGCTGAAGGCTGGAATTGATAAACCATCTGGACAAGAGTAAACTAGTGGGTATTTTATTTAGACTCATTGTATCTAGGACTACACTATCTAATCTATTCTATCTTTTACTTAGACATTGTGTATCTCGGACTACATTGTCTAATATGTCGTGTATTTTATTCAAGTTATATGTATCTAAGTGGAGGCGCAATGGCCCAGTGGTTAGGGCAGCGGACTCGTGGTCATAGGATCGCGGTTTCAATTCTCAGACCAGGCATTGTGAGTGTCTCTTGACACCTAAAGTTCCACGAGGCTCCGTCAGGGGATGGTGGCGAACCTTGCTGTACTCTTTCACCACAACTTTCTCTAATTCTTTCCTTCTGTTTCTATTGTACCTGTATTTCAAAAGGGCCTTGTCACACTGTGTCACGCTGAATATCCCCGAGAACTACGTTAAGGGTACATGTGCCTGTGGAGTGCTCAGCCATTTGCACGTTAATTTCACGAGCAGGCTGTTCCGTTGATCGGATCAACTGAAACCCTCGACGTCGTAAGCGACGGAGTGCCAACATAGTGTATCTAAGGCTACAATATCGAATATGTCCTGTCTTTTATTCAGATACAGTATATCTTCGACTACACTATCTAATCTATTCTATCTTTTATTTAGGCATTTTGTATCTAGGACTACATTGTCTAATATGTCGTGTATTTTATTCAAATCCTAGTGTATCTAAGGCTACAATATCGAATATGTCCTGTTTTTACTGAGATACAGTATATCCAGGACTAGATTATCTAATATGCTCTTCCTGAATTAAAATGTCATTTGAAGGAACTTTAACTTGTATCTTCAGCAGGAATTATGGTACGTAGAGATTTTTATTCTTTTGGTCCCTGACTTTCCTTTTTCCTTGATATTGTTGTTTAAGGATGAGATTAATGATGTTCCAATCATGACTATGGTATTTTTTCCTCTGCATCATCCCGGTAGGGATGGCCATGGTTAGAACATCTTTAATTAATTGAAAAGCATTAGGTTTGAGGTGATTAAGAATCAAAGCTGTTACAAACGCATCTTTCTAGGATTATCTTGTTCTTCATTATATGTGTCCTTTCTTCATATGACTGTAAAGTGTGTGAGTTGGACATTTTTTTATTGGATGGAAATTGACGTGGGCTTAAAAAACAATTCGAAGTGAAGGTGAAATTCCTGCAACATGTTGAAACAGAGAGACTCTGTCCATATGAAAAACTTGATCACAAGACTGGAAGGTGAAATTTGCGTGAGTAAAGTGTAAATTAATGTTGTCAACAAATGAAACAAAGAAATATCTACATTATTCACATTTGACAGATATTTGTCCTCAGCTTGTTGTTAACACATTTCGGCTGATATACCCTCCAGCCTTCATCAGGTGTCTTGGGGAAATTTCGAACCTGAGTTCTTATTCCTAAGGTATTTTTCGATGTTTATTCAGGTCACTGCCTGGAATCAAACTCGGAATCTTAGGGTTAGTAGCCAGCGCTCTTAACCACAACGCCATATGCTCGTGGGCAATTATGGAGTGAATTTTAGGGCTTATAGATCTAATATCTTCCTATCCGTCCTTAATACCGGTTCCCATATACTATTCATATCTGCACTCGATCTGCTTAGGAGGTTATTGTGTCCTAGCATATATGCTGCTTCTTTCAGCTTTCGTATTTTCCAGTGGTGTTCTCTGTCTATTATTTTAATTTCATCCCACATGGGGAGGTGGTCTCCATTTTTCCGTACATGATCAACTATACCCGATTTATCAATATCTCCTCGTGTTACAGCTTTGCGATGTTCCTCTACCCTTATTTTGAGGAGATAGCATGTTTCATCTTTGTATAACCTACCACAACTGCATGGAATGGAGTACATGGAGTTTTGGGTCATATTCTCTTCTATTGGTGGTTTTACCCGAAGGAGATATTTGCGAAGTCTTGTATTACTTTTAAATACGGTCCTGATGTCATATGGGCCGCATATCTTTTGTATCTTTTCGGAGAGGTCTTTCACATAGGGTAGACAGACTGTAGACAGTTTATTGGTTTCATCCTCTCTTTTGTTCAGAATTGGAGTGGATAGTATGCTTTGGGGTAGTTGTTGCTTAATAGATTGTTACTGAGCCTGATCATTTGTTCGTGGTGGGCATCACGATCGCTACTTATATTCATTGCTCGATGTTTTAGGCACTGAGCAATCCCTCTCTTTGCACTGTATAGATGGTGGGAATTGAAGTTGAGATATCGTCCAGTGAGGGTCGGCTTGCAATATACGGATGTCCTGAACCCATACTTGGTGCGTGTTATTAATACGTCCAAGAATGCTAGCTGGTTGTCTTTTTTTATTTATTTAACATTGTGAACTGTATGGATGGCTTTATTGAGTTCATATGATCTAACAGCACTTGGACATCTTCCTGGTAGGGCCAGAGTATAAAGGTGGCATCAACATATCGCAGCCATAGGGTTGGTTTTAGTGGTGTTGATCCTAAAGCCAAATTCTCAAAGTATTTCATGTATATATTGGCTGTTATCGGTTATAATGGCGAACCCATAGGAAAAGGGAGAGTAGAAGGAGGAGGAGAGGAGGAATGGAAGAAAGAGAAGATGCGAGGAGGAAGATGTAGCCCTGAGGTCAAATGTATTTTAGTCGTTCTTATTCTTTTTTTTTTATTATTCAAACAACCTATGTAGGAACATATTATACAGAGAAAATATTGGTAGTGCCAATGTGCCACCTATGTGAAGAACATTGCTTAGCCCAATGAATTCTAATCAAGTGAAATTAGAACTGTAATGAGAATAGTCATTAGCGTTAATGAAAATCTATTTCAGAGTTCATTTGTCTCTCTTAAGATTAATTCTTATTAACGCCAAGGGCTGTCATGATTACTATCTTTTATGTTAAATTCAAATTACGATAAACGTAAACAAACAAACGAAGTTTGCTTTTAGAAACGTTGAGATGTCTTAGAAAGTTAAAGATGTGATTTTTAAATTCTCAAACGCAAGATAATGCTAATAATATAGCCTGAACAGGATAAGCTACCCCTATTTTGCAGAAAAAAAAAGCGTTGGCGGCCAGCTATGAGACTCGCACTCACACCTCCATGGCGACGCGTAATCACGGAGGTGTGAGTTCGAGTCTCATAGTTGGCCGCCAACACTTTTTTCTGCAAAATAGGGTAGCTTATCCTGTTCAGGCTATATTATTAGCATTATCCTGCGTTTGAGAATTTAAAAATCAATTCTTTAACTATCTTTTATCTGTTACTTGTTTTAATCATTAGACTGTGGCTATTCTGGGGCACCGCCTTGAATAATAACTTTGTCATCCTTGGGTGGATGAATGAAATATTATTTTCAACTCACCAAATTAAACGTAGCAACCTGCATTTTATACGACACTAGTGATGGACAAAAGTCAAAGAAGATATTTTCTCAATCCTTTACGAAGGACTTTGCCCAAAATTGCAGAGACTTTTCCCGCAACCCCATACACACTACTTAAGAGATTTTACAGGTTTACAATAATTACGATTTCACCCGACTCAGACCAGTACTAACTCAGCTAAAATTCTGTTCTGTACACAAGCACGTGCACGTGCGCGCACCTGCACACACACACACACACACACACACACACACACACACACACACACACACACACACACACACGCACGCACGTACATACACACACACACACAAGCATTTTTAAAAAAATATTTTTTTAACTTGTTTCAATCATTGGATTGCGGCCACTCTGGGGCACCGCCTTGAAGAGTTTTTGGTCGAACGAATCGAACCCAATCGTTTTAAAGTTTGATACTAATTTTACTAGGCTTTTTTGCCAAAAAGATTACGTTACGGGAACGTAAACAACCTGACACCGGTTTCAAGCATCGTGGGAGACAAACATGACACACACACGTATGCATACATATATATACATTCATACATAATACATACATACATACACACACGCACACACATACATACACACACACACATACATACATACATACATACATACATACATACATACTCACATACATACAATGAACCAGCTTGCACATTTCAAATACAATATATAAGTTGAACAGTAAAAATGTGCAAGACTTTACTCAAGTTTAAACTGTGACATTGTTTTCGTTATCTACTTTCCAACGATGCAGTTTGTCTTATTTTAAACCAGCTCCTTCCTCGGTGGAAGAATTCAAATAGTTAAACATAATCACCCACCCACACAAACACACACACACACACACACACACACACACACACACACACACACACACACACACACACACAAGCACACACACAAGCACATACACACATACACATACGTAAGTATGTATGTATACACATGTCCATATTTATATATATATATATATATATATATATATATATATATATATATATATATATATATATATATATATACATGCTGTCTATACAAAAGTAAAACAAATGCTTCACACCTGATAAAATTAAAATCAGTTATACTTATCAGAACAGAAATGCAACCCAGCTGTCAATACATTCTGAAAAATAGGACCACAGAGCTCACATCTCAACAACTAAAGTGTGACGGTAGAATCTCCTCAATTATTCAATCTGTCCACTTAAATCATCTGCTTTTAGAAAAGTTTCTAATTTAAGACAAAGCCATTAATTTCGAGACGAGCGAAATAGACGATTAAATCAATCACAGCTACTTGACGAAGCCTGTATTTTATCGATCTCGGAAACATTAAAGGCAAAGCTGACCTCGGCGAGATCTGAATTCCGAATATCTTTACGAAACAAATACCGAAAGGTATTTTTTCCGAAGCTCCAAATAATTCTGCTAATCGGCCACCCATAATAATATTAATATAGATACAAGACATGAACATTTTGGTTAGGTTTTAGTTGATCATATTGACCACAGAGCTTAGTTGGTACTTATTTCAGCAACCCCGAAAGGATGAAAGGCGAAGTCATCTTCGGTATGATTTGAACTTGGAACGTAATGAACCGGAGGAAATGCAGCTAGGCATTTTGTCTGACGCATTAATGGTTCTGCTAGCTCACCATTTTAATAACAATCCTTTCTAATACAGGTACAAAGCCTGAAATTTGTGGAGAGAAGGATAGTCGATTGCATCGACCCCAGAGCTCAACTGATACTTATTTTATAGACCCTGACAGCTGACCTCGGCGGAATTCGAACTCAGATCGTATAGACGGACGAAATGCCGCTTAGCATTTTGTCCTGCGTGCTAACGATTCTGTCAGCAGGCTGCCTTTAAAATCCATTCCAGTATAATGAACTGTGTGGGGACCGGCATATCAAAGAATAGACCCCAATGCTCAACTGATAATTATTTTATAGACCCTGAAATGATGAAAGGCATAGTTGATCTCGGCGGAATTTGAACTCAGAGCGTATAGACGGACGAAATGCCACTTAGCATTTTGTCTAGGGTGCCAACGATTCTGCCAGCAGGCTGCCTTTAAAATCCTTTCCAGTATAATGAACTGTGTGGGGACCGGCATATCAAAGAATAGACCTAGCATTTCCTCTGCGTGTCGCAAAAAGCGACTAAAGGGGGTTGAAGTAGGATTTGTAGACAAACCTCATAAAACTCTCAGCAGCAACGACTACTCAAACAGACCCAAGGGTCGGCGGGTTGTCGTCTGAGTGGCGCAAAGATGTCATCTACCAGGAGCAGGGAGCCGCCAACAAATGGCGGATGCGTCGACGCGCTGTTACGAAGCATGTGTCTACTACTACTACTACTACTACTACTACTACTACTACTACTACTACTGCTGCTGCTGCTGCTGCTGCTGCTGCTGCTACTACTGCAACTACTGCTACTACTGCTGCTACTACTACTACTACTACTACTACTACTACTACTACTACTACTACTATGCGCACTAGGCCTAACATTTTGGGGGCGGGAGGTAGTCGATTACAATGACTCCAGCACTTGACTGCTACTTTATTTTATCGACCCTGAAAGGATGAAAGGCAAAGTCGACATCGGCAGCATTTGAACTCAGAACGTGGATCTTTTCGAGATCCCAGAACGTAAAGCCAAAAGATGTGCCGCTTAGCCTTTTATCCAATGCTGTTAGAAATTCTATCCACAAACCCAGTCACTTTGAATGAAGGGGGCTTGTTCGATACTATCGACTCCATAGCTTGACTGGTACTACATTTCATTGATCACGGAGGGATGAAAAGCAAACTTGACCCCAGCGTGATTTGAACTTAGAACGCAAGGAGCAAGAACATATATACCGCTGGGCATTGGTTTTCGCTGCTCAAACGATTCTTCGAGGTTGACAAATAATTCAAACTTAAAAGTTAAAGTGCGTAACTTAAATACCTCAAGTCATTTAGCTGTTAGCTTTATCCTCCACCCGTCCCTTACCCGTTTTCTACCCGTTTTCTAGCCGTGTCTCCCATCACTCCGTCGCTCCTTCGTTCAAGCAAAGTAACGAGTGCAGTTGAAACGTCTGGCATAGTGTTAAGTAAAAGAGAATGTCAAGTAGCAGTCGTCGTCGTTTTTGTTGTTGTTGTTAATGTTATTGTTGTTGTTGCTGTTGTCGTTGGTGGTGGTGGTGGTGGTGGTGGTGGTGGTGGTGGTGGTGATGGTGGTTGTGTAGGTGGTAGTGGCGAAAGCTAGCAATTCCTTCGTCAGTCGGTCGTCGCTGTTGGTAAAATACACACCTCAAAAAAAAAAAGGAACCCTTCACAACCAGCCCATGTCTGCTGTAGGCATTTGGTTTCCTATGCATTTACCCTCCCAGTCACAAAATAACATCTCTCTCACCCCCCCTCTCTCACCCCCCCTCTCACACCCCCCTCTCTCACACCCCTCCCTCGTTCTCTCTCTCTCTCTCTCTCTCACACACACACATACACACTCACACATACATACGCACACGCACGCGGGTGACAAGCCGTGTATAGACCCTGTGTCGAAGAACTGAAGCCCACCCTCCAACATATACGCAAATACATACGCACACACACAAAAAAAAAGCATGTAAATTGATAGACTACTACTACTACTACTACTACTACTACTACTACTACTACTACTACTACTACTACTACTACTACCAATACTTTTACTGTTGCTGCTGCTGCATGTTCCTTCATGGGTGTCATGTTATTCATCATGTCACCAGTGTGTCTTTGCTATTTTAACTTTTTGTCTTCTACACTGACGTATGTGGGTGCGTATGTATGTGTGCATACATTCACACATACTATATTTATATATACACACATATATGTAACATGTACAGATAGATATACATATATAGATACACACACATATATGTGTGTGTGTGTGTGTGTGTGTGTATGTATATGCATATATATATATGTACATACATATATATATATATATATATATATATACACATACATAAGCATATATATGCATGTATATGCATACGTTTATGTATATACATACATACACACATACACATATATATACAAAGAAATTCACACACACACACACACATATATATATGCATATATATATATATGTACGCATACATAAACATATATATATATATACATATATACACATACATAAACATATATGCATACATATATATACATACATATATACATATACATATACACACATCCACATATATATACAATGAAATCCACACACACACACACACACACACACACACACACACACACACATATATCCAACAGACAATTACTGAGTCACTTGTCTAGGAACTTTATTTTGCTGAACCTAATGTTTTCCACTTCCTCAACGAGTCTTTTTCTTTCTTTTTGTCTTTTAGAGACACGTTTGCTTTCCTTTTAATCCTTAACATCTATTCCTCTTCCTATGTGACTGGCCACATACGTTGTCTTAGGATAGCAGCTGTCGTGTAAGACCACCAGAGCTGGAAGTCTCCGTCGAGACTTAGATTTTTTGGTTTTTAAATTGTCCTTCAATCTTCTTCTTCTTCTTCTTCTTCTTCTTCTTCTTCTTCTTCTTCTTCTTCTTCTTCTTCTTCTTCTTCTTCTTCTCCTCATTATCATTATTATTATTATTATTATTATTATTATTATTATTATTATTATTATTATTATTATTATTATTATTATTATTATTATTATTATTATTATTACTGGTCTTGTAGTATCGTTGTTGTTATTGTTGCCCATTTCTTTTTTTTTTACATGTTTCCTATGCATTTAAAAAAAAATCCCTGTATGTCCATCACTCTTGCTAAGACAGGTACATACACGTCTGTACAATAATGTAATGTCGTACTCATGTCACAGTACGTGCATGTGCTTGTGTGTGTGTGTGTGTGTGTGTGTGTGTGTGTGTGTGTGTGTGTGAGTCTGTGTAAGCCTATGTATGTAAAATACGATAAATTTATATTCATCAAATCGTCCGCTACTCATGATAGAGCCGCAGAGTTTCTTGGATTGCATTATGCTATAAACCATTCCATTTTCATAGTTACAAAGAGCATAAGAGGAAGATTTGATTACTATATCTACCAATCTACCATGTAGATAAAGTAATCAAATCTTCTACATAGATGTTTTCCGCTTTAGCTACGTCTAAATTGAAATAACAGAGGATAGTGTCTGATATTTTTCATCTGCCTTTATGCTCTTACATATTGCCGGTCCATTAGTGAATATAGTTTCCATTGTGTACAAGATCGACCAAATTAGGAAAAATTTGGAAAGAAAACCTGTAACTCTAACATGGAGCCAGGGAATTGAAAAATACAGCAACAGTAAAGCGGTAAAAAATTAGGATGAACAGAATGCTATAGTGAGTGAATATAACAAGTTCTTCAACAATTTGTTACATTACGAAACAAATGGACAAAAGAAACCCTTTGAACATGGAAAGTTGGTATATCCGCTCAAAATTTTACCAACTGTGGAGAGCTCTTTTACCTCAACTACTTTGAAAAATCTTTTCTTATGCTGCGAGAAACAGATACATCCCCAGAAATACTTTTAGAAAAAATAATTTTTCAAATTTTTTCCCCGCATATTTTATCAAATATCTGTTTACAGAGCAAGAATCAAATGCTTTTACTGGAGAATATGAAAACAGTACCTGTATGAGATACTGAAATATTTCAGAGGCAGACAATATCAATTCTATTTTGTGGAGGATAATTAACATGATTACAGGAATAATCATGAAATTTAATTATGCAGTCAAAGGGTGGTCCAGTAAAGATTACAAGATTTTCAGAACTAAATATAGTGTTGGTTAGATAGTTAAGTACGAAACGGTCCAGGAGTAGGATGATTTCAGAACTATTTGGTCTCTGAAAACGCCAAGCAGTTTTCCTGAGAAGCATGTTTTCATTTGGGAAGATTAAAAATTTTTTAAATATAGCATTCGCAAACTTAATTTGTCCGCCAAAGAAGAAGAAAAAAAAAAAAGAATTGGCAAGTTTTGAAAAATAGATCAACCTGGTTATAAAACACGATTTAACTCCTTTACAGATTTATAACGTGTATAAAACGGCTTTTCAAGAAAATGCTTGCCTCATCTAAATCTGGCTAATGAGACACATCTAGCAGGCTTTAAACTTAATAAAATCAGGCTTATAACTCTTCTGTATACCACAGCTTTTGGCGTTCATTAGATAAAACTTCTATAATTATGAAACAAAAAGTGAAAAAAAGAAAAATGCTTGGAGAGAGAGAGAGAGAGAGAGAGAGAGAGAGAGAGAGCTGTTTTTGCGGGTGATTTGTAGTATTCAGTGTAATACATGGATGTCAGCAGAATTGTTTGAGGAAGGAATGGTGTTTTTTAAAATCATTTTGTTCCAAAAGTAAAATGAAGTTTTCTAAATGAAGGCTTAGTTGAGGATAGTAAAGTTAATACTTCATTTGAACAATTGGAAAGCTTATCCTTCCTCGTCACAAATGGTTTCTGGTAATTTTTTTTACCATTCATCTAGCTGCCAATGTGACCTCATTGAGCCAACTCATGAACGAGGGACTGGCTTAGGATTTTACTACAGGAGTCTGTTGTCGAGAAAATCCATGAACCAAATATTATATTTAAAACTTTCCAGCCTCTGTTTGATATTAGTTTCAAATCTTGGCACAAGGCCAGCAATTTCAAAGGAATAACTCGATTACATCGACTCCAGTGTTCACCTGGTAATTACTTTATCGACCCCAAAAGACTGAAAGGCAAAGTCGCCCTCGGTCGCACTTGAACACAAAACACAGAAGCGATAACGATTCTAACAGATCACCGCCTTACATCTGTTAAATAATAAAGATAGCATTAAGACGATGAGCGGGCCTAATCGTTGGCACGTCAGGCAAAATGATTAGCGCCATTTCGTCCGTTTTTACGTTGTTCAAACTCCGCCAAAGTCAACTTTGTCTTTCATCCTTTCGAGGTCGTGCGAATAAGTACCAGTTGAGTAGTGCAGTCGATGTAATTGACATACGCATCATCCAAAATTGCTGGCTTTGTGCCAATGGTAAAGATGCCATTTTCTGTTGCTACAACATAAAATGTTGTTAGGAATTTCAAAGAAAGCATTGCTTGAGTCTGATATTAAGAGGACTGTACATTAGCTACAAACGAATTTGAAGGGTTTCAGGTTAGTCGGAAGAAACGTATGACATTTAGTGATAATAATCCCTTAAAGTACCCCTGAAAAAATAAGCTAGTTAAGAATTGAACTTTTGATGATGGAAAAGAGAGGATAACAACTGACCAGAATGTTCTAACTCAAGAAATTTTCATTGCTGAACAAGTCATTCAAAGTATAAGGAATGATTAGTTACAATCTGATATTGTCATAGAAGAAACGGAAGTGAAAGATGTAAAGTTAAATGGAAAATCTTCTAAAATGGTTTTGCTTTATTTCCCTTAGCTGAGCATAACAATCTTTTAAAACTTTTGTAGTAATGAATATATTCATTTTATGATAAACGATTTTTTAGGAGAAACGCTTACACACATGTTAGAAAGGGTTTTAATCAAAGAAATTTTAATTCTATTATTCTGTAAAATGATATTTAATTTGTTTAAAATGTACACAAATGCATAAAAATAATTTTTAATTCCATTAGACATTCTAAAATACTCTCTCTTTTACTTGTTTCAGTCATCTGACTAGAGCACCGCCTTTAGTCGAGCAAATCGACCCCAGGATTTATTCTTTGTAAGCCTAGTACTTATTCTATCGGTTTCTTTTTCCGAACCGCTAAGTTACGGGGACGTAAACACACCAGCATCGGTTGTCAAGCGATGCTGGGGGGGGGCAAACACAGACAGACACACACACACACACACATATATATATATATATACGACGGGCTTCTCTCAGTTTCCGTCTACCAGATCCACTCATAAGGCTTTGGTCGGCCCGAGGCTATAGTAGAAGACACTCGCCCAAGGTGCCACGCAGTGGGACTGAACCCGGAACCATGTGGTTGATAAGCAAGCTACTTACCACACAGCCACTCCTACGCCCATTAAATTTCATTCAAATTTAAAAAATATAAAATTGGACAGAACTTATGGGATGACCTGATATATATATATATATATATATATATATATATATATATATATATATATATATATATATATATATATATATATATATATATATATATATATATATATATATATATATATATATATATATATATATATATATATATATATATATATATATATATATATATATATATATATTATTTATTTATTTATGTGTTTCAGCCAAGTGGCTGCGGTCATGCTGGTGCACCACCGTGATTTTCACGTTCCTTGCATGGCTCTTCTCCCCCACCTGACATGGTCCAATCAAGAGTTTTGATGGCACATCTGGTGTATAAGAGAATTTGACATAGCTGCCCGAAACTGCGTCTCATTACGAGCCATTGGTTCGTCTGGTATCGTGGAGAGGAAAGTGTCAAGTTTTGTCTTGAAGACCTCCGCATCCATGTCTTGCATGTCTTGCATGTCTCTCAAATATATATATATATATATATATATATATATATATATATATATATATATATAATCATTATTTTGACCGCGTTTGATAAGATCTGGAATGAAAATTGGCTTATTTATATCAAGGCAGGTTCAGACGCAAAATATGCTAGTCGCTGTAGTGTACTTCAAAGGAAGAAAACGTTTTTGTTCTACAACAGTGTGTTCAGAACAATTGACATACGAAATGCCGCTAAGCATTTCGCCCGACGAGCTAACGTTTCTGCCTGCTCGCCGCCATAGTGTTGAAGTTGCCAGTGAGGAGAAGATAGCAGTTGGGTACATTTGTTTGTCGAACAGCAAAAATTCTAAAGCAATTCTTGGTGGCCCCCGTTCATTTGCGTGTCATATAGTCGGGCATTCTCATGGAGAAGAATGAGTCTGTAATAATGGAGGCTTCTTTATGTTTTGGAATAACATTTATTGTTACATGAATAGAGAAGGTATTCATACAATACAAGCAAAGAAACATTCAAATGAAACAACGTATATGACATGTGCAGAAAGATTTTACTTAGCATTTAACTGATTTTTACATATTAAATACATATTCAGGCTGTAGTGTTTCTTCTTAATTTCAATAATAGGAATTCAGTTAATAAATCAAATGAATGCTCATCATCAAACCGATGAAGGATCCCTTATATGTGTGTGCGACTCTGTGTGTGCGACTCTATGTGCGCGCGCTTGTGTGCAAATATGTGAATATGTACCATTGTAAAATATTCTGCCACCATTTGGTCATACAACATGATGTGGTAATTCCTGCGATGATATCAGCAATTTTGTTGTAGGTGTGAAACCATCTTCACAAGGTGTCAGTCGTGACTGCAAAACAGTTTCCTACCACGATGACACAAGTTGACAGTCAATGATCGAATGTGTAAGATGTATCAGATTATGGATCAGCTGCAGGTGTTTGGGTAGGATTATTAGGCAGGGCATTTCATTCTGCACTCACATTGTCCTTCTTCTCACAAACACAACAACGATAATAATAATCATCATTTCTTTCACTTACCCAAGACATGGAAGGCTGTCATAATAATAATAATAGTAATAATGATAATAATAATAATAATGATAATAATAATAATAATAATAATAATAATAATAATAATAATAATAATAATAATAATAATAACAATAATAATAATAATAATAATCATAATAACAATAATAATAATAATAATAATAATAATAATAATAATAACAATGATAATGATAATAATAATAATAATAATAATAATAATAACAATAATAATAATAATAATAATCATAATAACAATAATAATAATAATAATAATAATAATAATAATAATAACAATAATAATGATAATAATAATAATGATAATAATAATAATAATAATAATAATAATAATAATAATAATAATAATAATAATAATAATAATGATAATGATAATAATAATAATAATAATAATAATAATAATAATAATAATAATAATAATAATAATAATAATAATAATCCTTTCTACTAAAGATACAAGGCCTGAAATTTTGAGGGAGAAGCAAGTCGATTACATCGACCCCAGTGCGTAACTGGCACTTATTTCATCGACCCCGAAAGGATGAAAGGCAAAGTTGGCCTGGAAGGAATTTGAACTCAGAACATAAAGGCGGATGGAAAGCCGCTAAGCATTTTGTCCGGCGTATTAATGATTGTGCTTGTTCACCTCCTTACTACTACTACTACTACTGATGATGATGATGATGATGATGATGATGATGATGATGATGATAATTTGACAGAAAATACGAAAACTGTTGACAATGCATAGACTGTACCACCCTAAAGCAGATATAGAACGACTTTATCTGCCAAGAAAAGAGAGAAGCCGTGGACTTTTGCAACTGGCATTAAGAATGAAGATTGCCACAATTGACCTAGACACCTACCTGAAAAACTCTGAGGACTGGATGTTAAAACTTGTCTCAAAACATGAAAACAAGAAAGCATCATACTCAGTAACAAAACAGGCAAAGGAATATATAAGTGAATTCCAAATACAAATTCCAGAATTAGACGTACTGGAAACAAGCACAGTAAAAGCTAAGCGCATGAAAACCTATGCTAAAACTGCTGCCTTAGATATTGTGACTGATAAATGGCAAGAAAAACCTCTCAATGGCAAATACCCAAAGAAAGCGAATAATGTAGATATTGACAAAGCCCTTACCCATCAATGGCTAATGGCTTCTGGCTTAATCAAAGCGTAATGTCTCTGTCCTCATGCCTTTCATCTTGGATCGCTTCACAACCTCTTCTGCTTTATTTACCAGACAAAGGAAAAACTGCCTTACTTGTTAAGTCAAGAGAGGTGACAGAAATCATCACGATGAATTCGATTGATATCCGGATCTGTACAATATTCCACAGTAGCTGTTCGACATTGCTTCACAAGTTAGTAATGCTTGGACGCTGAATAAATGCGTCTAGAAAAGTTTTGATTCTCTGAACACGTCTTACGTTGGCCTGTCTGACTGCACTTCCAAGCCTATAGAGTTAATCTCAAACTGGTAACGCTCCTCGGCAGCGCTGCCAAGCCAATGACTTATAGAAGTTATTTCTATAGTAAGCCCCAATTCGAAAGTCCTCCTGAAAGAGATAAACTATCTCGTTCTTGTTGACGTCCAGAGCTTCCCTGAGAATGTCGTTATTTTCCATAAATTGCTAGTGTGGAACATTCACCGAACCCATTGCCGACTGGTAGACAGTAGAGAGCGTCTTACGACATTAAAGATACAATGCAACAGTTTCCTTCTTTGATTTACCAAAGACTGCAACTGACGCACGTGCCTGAGAATCAACAGCCATAACATACCTAACTCGCCAAGTAGAAGGTTCTGCCAGCAGACAAACTGCTCGACCAGCAGAACATGATTCTTCCATAAGAATATGAAACGCAAACCTTCCAGTCTAATCAAACGGAAACTGCAGAAAGACGTGACAGACAGGCGATTAACGATAATGGAGGTGAAGGCGTTCACCACTTTTGCCAGGTCTTGACCTTCCAGAGACAGCTTCTTCTCGGTTTATCTGCGTAATAATAGCCGCCTTTTGCTGATCTCGTCCTATATTTGGTTTAACTCAAGGTATGTACCGATCTCGAGTAGCTTTACCAGACTATCGATCCAGTGCCAGTGCGATTGTTCGTCGGTATAGGTTCTCTAAAATTACCAAGCTACAAGTCCACCTACCAGTTTGGATTAATTTTAGCTTCTGCTATCGACTCGTATTCTTTACAATGGCGCCAACTTGATCTGCCCTGTTCAAGAATCAGGACATACACAGACATGAGCCTCTCGAACCCCAGCTGGATATTCCTGTTACTGCAATAGTAACTGAAGAGCTGTTCAAGTTCTGAAGCTGTAACTCGAGAGCCAGCATGTACAAAAATGAAAATTGTCTAAAATAAATTCTTCAATTATTTCAATCTTAATTATGCAAATTACTTCTGATTAAAAATGCATTTAACAATGTTTTTATATACAAGCATGTTATTCAGAAGACAATCTAGTAGAGAACTATGTTGACGAGGTCAATAAAGTAACCAAAATATGTGCCCACAGTTGTCCCTTGCCTACTAACAAATATCAGATCGTCCTTTACTTGTCATGCAAATTGTCTCAATAATTTACTCTTAATTACTTGAAACGTTCTCCTTAAGAGTCGCTGCTGTTATGTTTGGTTTTAAATTTAGTTCCTTATATCAGACGGAAACGTTAAAAGTCTATTATATCAGAGGAAAACGTTAAGAGTCTATTATATCAGAGGGAAACGTTAAGAGTCTATTATATCAGAGGGAAACGTTAAGAGTCTATTATATCAGAGGGAAACCTTAAGAGTCTATTATATCAGAGGGAAACGTTAAGAGTCTATTATACCAGAGGAAAACGTTAAGAGTTTATTATATCAGAGGGAAACGTTAAGAGTCTATTATATCAGAGGGAAACGTTAAGAGTCTATTATATCAGAGGAAAACGTTAAGAGTCTATTATATCAGAGGAAAACGTTATGAGTCTATCAGTTCACTTCCTCCAATTAACATTTTATCCAGTGTACCATTTTAGTTATTTCCCTAAACTCATGTCTGCGCACGCACGCATATGTATTTATGCATGTGTGTGTGTGTGTGTGTGTGTGTGTGTGTGTGTGTGTGGTGGCGATAACGATAACGATAAGGAGTTGATGGATGAGTAACTGTTGAAAACAATTCCTACTTCTGTTACTACCACTACTTACTATATTCTCAAAGAAAGACCCATTTCTAATAAAAATACGTTAAAACTCATTAAATATTTCCTCAGTCTGAAGAATCTCAAGATAAAATTACTAGCCACCAGCATATATTGATCGTTCTGATTCCCTGCTATGTATGTACCTATTTGGTCAGCTTTAGAAATTGTTTGCATCGAAGCAATATGTTGTCTCTAGAATATTTTATGAGGCTGTAGACACATACTGTATTTACTATGGCATATTGTAGCTTCTTTTTCCAGTTTATTTTTCTTTTACTAGGGATGTATATCATTACTGTCCATAGTACTTACAAATGTTTGTAAATTTTCGTTGAGCTCTTTGTTGAATTACACTCAATATGAATTAAGATGTACTCGATTCAGTTCATTTTTCATTGTGTACACACCCACATACACATAAACACACACACACACACGCACACGCACTTTCTTATGTGTGTGTATGTGTATCTAGATATGACTATTTATGTAATTAATCGCACGCAAGCTCCCTCGCAGACAAATGCTTAAGATATTATTTCACTTATACGCTCGTATAAACTGACTCACGCTCACACATATAAACATAGATACACACACTTACACACAGACACACACACACATACACACACACACACAAGCACAAACATACGATGTGTTTTAGTATTGCCACCTGTAGTAATCGTTCTGACATTCAATAGTTGTCATCAACACTGACACCAGTTGTTTGTTCACCTAACAGATCGAATATCAATGCGATTGTCCCTGTTGGCAGTGAATATATGAATTTGTACCCCTTCCCCTAACATTTGCCATGAAAACAATATGTTATAGACACGAGCCAATGAAGAAACATCAACATGGTCTTTCAAGCTCCTAGTAATAGAAGTCAAATCTCTCTCATCTCTCCGAAACCACCCTCTCGTCTTCAGTAAATAAAAGAAGAAAGGAAGAAATGTATACCAGATAATGTAGTCGAGGTGTGGTCATGATTAGACAGCCTTTGATATCACAGGTCTGCTGAATCAGAGGTGATTTCGAACTAAACAACAACGACAACAACAACAACAACAACAGCAGTAGCAGCAGCAACAATGATAACAATAGCTGGATGTTCTGGTCGAGAGGTCGGTTCAATCGGCAGAAAATAGCAACCAAATATCCTTCGAATCACACCCTAAAATCTTGAAAAAGAAGTTTGCATTGGATAATGTATGTAAATACAAAAAAAAAAAAAAACATGATTGTGTGTCTGGGACATCTTTGATCATAGATCGATCAGTGTTGACCTGGGGTTAAACAACATCACCATACTACAAACGATCCCATGTCAAAGTCTCTTTCTGATCCTACAGTCTGCTAGAAATATCAGCCAAAGCTACTTCTAGTCTTATTCTACTGTTGTCCCAAAACAAGGACATATTGGATGATATTGTACCTACCACAAACCTAATGAAACACGCCCCACCATAAACTTAGTGAAAAATTTATATATACACCTAGAATCACGCTAATATCTTAGGACTGAAATTTAGGATTTCTCTCTCGGTTTTTTGTGAATTGGTTTTGATAAACCATTTCCCAGCTGGTTTGCACACTATGGCAACACCATTGTCATGTTTTCATTATTCTGTGTAACGCCTTCTTTTTTTTATTTCACATCAGTTTTGGGGTGAACCACGCTAATAGCCTTTGAATGAAAATATCCCATCTAGATTTTTTTTTTTTCCAGAAAATGAAGGGTACTTATACATACATTAAATATACATTTAACAGAAAACCATAATAATATTATAACATTTATTGACATAATGAATTATTTAGTCAGAAAGGATGAAAGGTAAAGTCGACCTCGACGGAATTTGAAATCAGAACGTTAAGTCGGGCGTGATGTCGTTAAGCATTCTGCCCAGCATGCTAACGATTCTGCCAACTCGCTGCCTTAACTTTATTGATAATGTTGAAAATCCTCTTAGCCCCTTGTGGAGCATAGGACCGGTTTTCCGGTTTCCATGGCGTATGTGTTCCCCACTAGCTGGAGGGAACGCCAGTCCATCGCAGCTTTTTACTCAAGAAACAGGAAGAAAGAGTGAGAGAAAGTTGGGGCGAAAGGGTACAACAGGGGTCACCGGAGCCTCGTGGAGCTTTAGGTGTTTTCACTCAATAAACACACACAGCGCCTCCGACCGCGAGTCCGCTGCCTTAACCACTGGGCCATTGCGCCTCCACATTGATAATGTTAGTACTGGGATATTTAATCTTCCCCTTCTCTAAAGAAATATTCAATAAGGAAGCCCTTCGCTATAACAACGCCCTGGTTAACAGTGAATTCAAAGTGAAGTTAACTTACACCAAACTATAAAAAGCACAAAGCTTGAAAATAGAGTAAAGAAGATCATATGGTTCGCCATTCATTTCTCTTTGAATGTTAAGACCAATGTAGGTAGAAAATTCCTCAACTTGGTGAGTAAGCATTTCCGGATAGCCATAGATATAAGAAAGATTTTGATAGACGTCCCGTGAAAGTTTCTTAAAGATGCTGCTCCAACATGAAAAATATAATTCACGTAAGTCACCCATGCGCCTGCTCCGAAATATTACTACAGTGATCCACATGCTTACTCACTTGAAAGACATGCATAGTTAGCTCTATGGTATCCGATGCCGAGGTCAGTTGGGTTTTTCCAAATTACGACACTGAAAAGGAAAGATATATATATATATATATTGATCTATCTGAAAGTGACTTTAAAAATATAAATGCCAACCACCAGTCTTCTTTGCGACACGTTGACAAGAAAACCACCTAGCTCGCCAGCCTCGTCTGGGACCTGCAGGCCAAAAAGACCCTATACATAGGAGAAAGTAAATTAATTTTGTGTTTTGTCTATCGCCAACAACATTTCTGCCTGTGAAGAGATGCGAAAATTCGGCTCCTTGATTGGCAGTTCAACTATAACTTACTGACTCAATTTTCATTAATGTGTACCACGGCTTTAAAGCAAATTATTTCCAACGTTATATCGTTCAACATTGAGGTCTTAGGATTCACTTTTGTCACATGACTGACACTACATCTCTTGTATTTCCTGTTTTAACTGTAGTTGAAATTAAAAGCAAACTTTCATCTTTAATTGTTTAATGTTAGAATATGAATAGATTATAAGACGGCTCAAGCACTAACAGGCACTATGCAGTCATTCGGTTGTTAGAAATAGCAACCAATTCTTTAATTCACAACATATTGTTTACGACACAAACGAAATATATACCACTGATAGTTGTTGTTGACAACGGATAGTTTTTGTTGACAAACAACGGCCCTAATTTTATTCAAGGGAAAAATCCCGTAACACCGTTGTTTACATTACCCGGCGTAATTGTTTTCACCTCAATAGACGTCAGTGATTGGTTGAAATTACCGAAATACGACAATTTTTTACATGAAATAACTTGGAATACAAAATTTTTTATCTGTTATATAACACAAAATATGGATCTATTTTAAAACGGGGGCGCCAGTTTTCATTTATGTTTTATGTAGTGTTTTTGGTACGGAAAGACTTTCAAACTTCGTATACTTATCTATTTTGTGTTATAGAACAGAAAAATATTTTTGTATTCGAATTTATTTCATGTAAAAAATTGTCTTATTTCGATAATTTCTACTAATCACTGACGTCTATTCAGTTGAAAACAGTTAGCGCTGTAACGGTGTATATCGTATTAATCCCCTAACCCTAACCCTAACCCTAACTAGACTGTTAACCGTAACCGTAACCCTAACCCTAACCCTAAAACTAACCCTAACTCTAGAATCCGAACTCTAAAATTGTTACACACATAGATACGCACAGCGTAATTTATTATATAAACAATATATGCGTATAAATTACGATTAAACCGGATGAAATATGTCACAGGGAATAACATTTTTATGACCGGAAAGCAGTAACTCTATTAAGCTGAATAGACATCAGTGATTGGTTGAAATTACAGAAATACGACAACTTTAACATGGAATAACTTGCGAATTCCTTTTTTTTTTGTTAAGAAGACTAAGAGTAAAAGATGTTTTATATGACACATTCTACCAGTGTCCCAAGTTTCAAAGTGTTTCGTTAAGAAAATACTGGCGCCCCCATTTTAAAATAGATCCCAAAATATACAAGTATTCGAAGTTTGAAAGTGTTTCGGTACCAAAAACACTACATAAAAAAATGTTGCCCGTCAAATCACAAAGATCCCTATTCTGTTATACGAGGGGTTCCTGAGAGTTCCTGACTTTGTGTAAAAGAAAACATAAGAGGATCAGTTAATTATGATTTTATTCAACATATTCGCCTCTTAAATTGCACACACTTATTGCAGTGATCCTTCAGATTTTCTAAGCCCTATAAAAGAACTCGGAAGGTTGGACCTCTAGCCAAGCCTTTCCCAACACCCTTAAAATCGGGAACTCTTCAGCACCCCTACGTACATTTGTCCGATCAAGGTTGGCCTGTGGTTAAACAACAATATCAACAACAAAGGAAATATATTCTTTTTTTATTTAATCAATGCAAGCAACATAACTGGTGGAGTACAATAAAGATGCTAAGGAAGGCTTATATAGGTGTCTGACAAAGCAAATATTTTTAATTTGCGTGCAAATTCACTCTGCTAGAAATACGGCAGCCTGTCTACAAAACAAGGATTCGTATTAGTCAGCCAAAATGCTAAAGTTCTTTCACAAATAATAACATTCTTTAGAATTATTCTTTCACAGATAATGACAATGATGATAATGATGATAATGATAATAATAATAATTATGCTTGTAATCATAATAAATAATGAAATTCATTGAAAGGAGATGGAAAAGGTAATGAAAAAAATAAAATGAATAGGATTAACTGGTGCGTGTTTCTCAAAATAGAATAACGAAGCTAATCGTTTATGTGTGTATGTGTGTGCGTGTGTGTGCGCGTATATACATACACATATAAGCATGTACTTACAAATGCATACGAGCGCATAAACAGGAAAAGAAAACGCAAAGAAATTAGTTCACAGAAAACAATAGTTAGCGGTGAATGAATACCGGATGGCAGTCATCGTGGTAGTGGTAGGAATGACGGTAATGATGGCAGTGGTGGTGGTGGTGGTGGTGGTGATGCCGGTGGTTGCGCTGGTGGCACTGGTGGTGGGGCTGGTGGCACTAGTGGTGGGGCTGGTGGTGGTGGTGGCAGTTAGAGGTGAGTGCAAGTGATTAACCAAACCCAATTTATTGCTGAAATGCATTCTCATCTAAATCCAATAATGAAAGCAGGTATAATCTATATATATATATATATATATATATATATATATATATATATAGATTATACCTGCTTTCATTACCATCCTCTCTATCTATTTATCTATCTGTCTTCCTCTATCTTCCTATCTACCCCTCTGTCCTGGCCTCTACTTCACTGCTTCTGTCCCTTCCTCCTTGTTCCACTTCCTCCCTCCACCATCCTCTCTGCTCTCATGTGACCTGTGGTCAACTTTCTTTTCACTCCAGCCGCTGTGAAGGCAAGACGAA
>NC_142930.1:37154669-37177169 GCF_046866305.1 Octopus bimaculoides | reverse complement strand
TCCGGCTCTCTAGGTTTTGGGGTCAAGCTCTGAGACCTAAGAGGTGTTACGGTGTGCCGACCTTTAAATTATCCTTGGAACACCCTTGTTGGCGGGTAGAGAGGTAAGTTGCTTGTATGGGCAAACGCTGTCTTCCACGAAAAGAAAACCTAAGCAGTGGTATAGCAAGAGTTTGTGTCGCTCGGACAGCCCTTGTGTTTACTTCCTGCCAACCCCACCTTTCACATAGGCATATACGTCAAACCAAGAGTAACACCCCCATAAAATAATCACTCGGAGTGGGCCTCCCCCATGCCCCTAGTTATGCTACTGAACTTTGGCCATGCTTGCAAGTTGAGAAAAACTTTTCAGTTTAGCTGAAGCACAATGGCAATCCTTGCTTATTTTATGTGTAAGATCTTTGGGCTGCTTTCATTACTACTGTAAGCTTGATTGTATGAAGTGATTATAGGTGAGAGTACTAAATCCAGGTAACTTAAACGAAGAATCTTCCCAGAATCAGTATGATATATTTTTCTGTTATGCTAAATGTTTCCAAGAACCACTCTGGATGTTATCTGCACATTTTTACTATTTTAGTTTTATACATATGGCATTGTACCTCATTACTCATTACAATTGCAAAGTATTTTCCTCTTTGTGGCTATGGAATTGCAGGGTTTTTTGTGGAGTGGAGTTCAGTATATGAAGACTTCGAAGAATAGGAGACTAATAGCAAAGCATGGACATTTTTTCAACATTGATTTCTGCTCCTGACTGCCTTAAATACCTCAGCATAATAAACGACAACAGAAATGCCAAGAAGCGAAGACATATCTGAGAAAGCTATTGAAAATAGAAATGGTCCCAAGACAGTTCTCAGAGGTACTTCGCTCTTGGTTGCTGATCTTTTCAACAGATCATCGTCAACTGTAGCGTCTTGGATTATACTATCACCCAATCCTCCACTACAATATGGAGAAGCATGACTTCTTAGCCATTAGGAAGGTAACTTGTCTAGGAAGCTTATTCCCCCATCGCATTAGGCCACCATCAAGTGATTTATACCTTATCAACTAAGGCTCTCCACCCTAAATCATGGAGAGAATTCCTATCCCTAGAAGCTTTATATGAGTTCTAAAGTAAGCTTAAACTCTACCTTCAAATCATGGAGATACGAAGTTTCTCATTTGCAGGGAAATCGACCAGTCAAACAAAAATGGCAGTTTTAACAAACCCAACAGATTCGAAAAGAGTTGATGTTAAATTATAAAAGAGAAACGTAAACTCTGTAAGTTGCATTGAGGTTAGTCTGTCTAACATAGCACTAACACTGAAAAATAAATGTCTGATATAATGTAAGATAGACACTTTAATCTTGTGGAGAGCCACAACTCTAGAGTTAATGGCATGAAACTTTTTTTTGTTTTTCCTTTTAGCAAAGAGCGCATTTGTTGTAACAGAAAGTATGTTTTCCATTAAAAGATATAGTCAAGAGCGTATTCATATTCCAGTATTAAAGACTTAAAGTAGACGACAATTATAATAAAAGTACATCGATCGGACCTGCGTTGTACTGTAGCATCACAGGACTGTTTAATTCAATTATAATTTTTTACGTCAAATAAAATGAACCACTTAAGAATTTTTTCAAAAGGATACAGGAAATTAATTAGCTCACAGTTATGATTGTGAATTGGGTTTAATCTCAACAATAATTTGCTTATCAACTATTCCCTGGTGATATTTTAAAAATTTATGTTCTATGAAAAATGGAAGAATATTCAGTTGTATTATTTAACGACTAACTTCGTCCGTCTTCACATTATGAGTTCAAAATCCGCCGAGGTCCATTCTGACTTCCATCTTTTCGGGGTCGATGAAATAAGTATTAGTTGAGTACGAGGGTTGATATAATCGACTAGCCTCCTCCCTCAAATTTCAGGCCTTGTGCCTATAGTAGAAAGGATTATGTAACAATCAACCACAATGACATAGAATATTTTCCTTTTGGGCTGACCTCATGAGATCTTCCATTTCAATGAAATAAATAGCAGAAATTACTCGGTTTTATCTCATACGTAGCGGTTATATTAAAAATAAATCTGTACAGTTTTCATAGTATAGCTCAATCTGAAAAAATAATATCTTTTAAAATAAGAGAAATTATTTCGTTTTATAGCAATGCATACGGTAAAATAATGGGATATATCTAATCAAGTTGAATGAAATATTCAAAGTAATAAAAGTCTAATCTAAAACTAAAAGAGCCAAATAATCAACCATTAAAAGTTTAAAGTGATAATTTTAGCTAATCATGGTAATTTAGCACTAAACTCTATCGATATTCTGTGAATTAAGCCATTCACAATTGTCGTTGAATTTTTATAACTCTTAAAGTTTTATTGTTTTATTGAATTTTGAGCTTATAATTCAACGAAGTAACAGTTTTGCTTTTGAGATTATACAAAACTTTTTACTTATTTTTGCAGGATTTGAACCCATATTATGAAGTCCCATAACTAAATACCACACGACATTTTATCCGATGCTCTAGCAAATAATAATAATAATAATGATAATAATAATAATAATAATAACAATAATAACAATCCTTTCTACTATAGGCACAAAGCCTGAAATTTGTGGGGAGGGGGGCAGTCGATTAGATCGAGTCCAGTACGCAACAGGTACTTAATTTATCGACCCCAAAAGGATGAAAGGCAAAGTCGAACTTGGAGGAATCTGAACTCAGACCGTAAACACAGACGAAATGCTACTAAGCATTTTGCCCGCCGTGCTAATGATTCTGCCAAATTGCCACCTTAATAATAATAATAATAATAATAATAATAATAATAAAAATGATGATAATAATAATAAAAATAATAATAATTCTTTCTATTTTTGGCACAAGGCTAGCAATTTCGAAGGAAGGCCAGAAATTTAGAAGGAAATCGAGTACATTGACCCCAGTACTTGGCTGGTACTTTATTTTATCGATCTCGCGATAATGAAAGGCCAAGCTGACCTCGGCAAGATTTGATCTCAGAACGTAAAGAGTCGAAGGAAATGCTGCATTTTGTTTGATGCGCTAACGATTCTACCAGCTCGAGGCCTTCGTAACAGTAGTAATAATCTTTCCTATTGGCAAGGCCTAAAATTAAGAGGAACCAGTCAATTACATCAATCCCAGTGCTCAATTGGTACTTATTTTATCAACCTCAAGAGGATATTTTTTCCCGGTGCTTTAATGACCTGCCATAGATAGACATCGTTTATCGTCATACTTGTATTTCGTTACCCCATGTACGGGAAAACAAATGAAGTAGACCTGAGTATGTCTAACAATTTCAGCCTGCTTTGGCTGAGTCTTGAAAGTGCAGCAGATGGTGTCGTAACATACTTCTTTTTCAGTCAAGAGGATTTTTTTCCGAAGTGTTCTGAAGTGCTCGTTGTAGTTTTTATCTAAGAAGGTAAATTCAGTCCAGTTCCAGCTTTTATAGGGTACAGACACTGAATTCTTTTCTGAACTCTCTCTCTGATTAGATCCTGAGCCAAAGAAATTCTGTTTAGTCTTAAAATGTTTCCATCTACTTTTATTTTGGATCTGTATTAAATCAGCAAAATTCTTTTTTTTTTTCTGTTTGAGCTAAAATGTAGCAAAATTAACATATGACCAGTTTCAAAACTTGGACTCGGTGTTGCCGCTGCTGTTGTTACTATCAATATCTTTAAAATGACATGTTAGACTGTCTGGAATATTTTTCATATATTAGTTACGCTTTTAAAAGTTCATATTCTTTTTGCCCTTCCAGTTCTGTATTTTATTTTAGCATTGCTTTTTCCCCTGTTCAATCTGTTGTAGTAATGCTTTGGGCCATATACTGTATTTGTGTCTGGTGGACATATAGAAAGTGAAAAATATCATGCATGTAAATAAATAAGGTGAATAAATAAGCAAACATCTGTAAAAACAATCCTGTTTTTTGTTAACTCCGTTTATTGAGGGTAGGCTTTCCTCAGGTAATTATCCATTTCGTCCAAAGAAATTTTCATTTGATAATACTATAAATATGGTCTAGCACTGGAACGAAATAAATAAACACAGGTATGTTTTCAGAGCCAATAATAATAATGATTTCTTTTACTTTTTATTTTACTTAGTAACTTTATATTTATTTGTTTTATTATTTTATAGGCAGACATTACAAATTGAGCAATGCAGCGTAATATAATGCTCCACAATATATCTGACTAACAAGTGATATGTGTGTGTACATGTACGTGGATCTTTGTGTATGTGAAGTGTAAGTGAAGGTGCATGCTGATGCAAGGAAAAGAATGTATGAGTGGGTGTAAGGTTGTGTAGTACACCACGCCAGTTTCACACAAGGAATATCATGAAACAAATATGTAAAAAAAGATGAGCATGTTCGTGCATGTGTGTGTGTTTGCGCCCGCGCGTGTATAACACATGCATTTATCACATTATAATCTTTTTTATTTTTTTACTAGCAATAGCAACCAAATCTCCTTGATACCACATTTTCTCACTTAGTAATTTGGTGAAAGAGACTAATAGATTAAAAAACAAGTGCTGGGGATAATTTATTCACCAGACCCTTCAGGGCAGTGATTCAACATGGCCACAGTCTAATGACTGAAGCTGGTAACATAAAAATGATTGTTGTCCCAGAAAAGAATGACGTATGTGGCATTAAATATTGATTTCAAATTTCGGCAAAAGGCCAGCAGTTTCCAGGGAGTTGCTAAGTCAATTACATCAACCCCAAGACTTATTCTTTTGGAAGCCTGGTACTTATTCTATCGGACTGTTTTGCCGAACCGCTAAGTTACGAGGACGTTAACACACCACCATCGATTATCAAGCGATGTTGGGAGGACAAACACACAAACACACACACATATATATATATATATATATATATATATATATATATATAAACAAATAGTAAATGAGTATATGCATATATACGTACAGGTATGTGCATACCGACATCCACCTGTATGTATAGGTGCATATCTGGGTACAGGACATTGCAAACAAAACGTAGACGAGAAAACACACAAGCCACATAGAGAACATTCTACTTCATCAGCTACCCCCGTTTTAACACCGGCGTTTCGAAGAGCTGGGCAGGACGCATCGTTAAAACGGCTCTTCCCATGGACCGCAAATTAAATTTGTATACACAAATTAAATCTTGCCATGGAGGAATGTAGTGGTGGACACAAAACAAGACAGGAAAACAAACAGAAAAGGCTTTACGGCCAGACGAGAAAAATTATTTGTGTATGAACGCTGTGAGGCACGAACTTGAAAGTAGGGACGAGGTAGTTTGCGTGTTTGCTCGGCGATAGCCAAGGAAGAAAAGGATTATTGACCGGAAGCATGTGACCATGCCGGTGTAAGGGGAAGAGAGAGAGTGGTAGAGGGAGAAACAAAGGGAGGAAGTAGAAGAATAGGTGAGCAACGAGAGGAAAAGAGAAAGAGAGGAAGTACGAGGGGGAAAAAGAGATACGTAGTAGTAACAGAGGAAGAACGAGAGGAGTAAAGCGAGATACGTAGTAGTAACAGAGGAAGAACGAGAGGAGTAAAGCGAGATACGTAGTAGTAAAGAGGAAGAACGAGAGGGGGGAAAATGATAGAGGAAAAGAAAGAGAAAGAGATAGAGTAGCGTCGGAAAATATGAAGTTACGAAAACTACTTACAATTGGAGACGCTGCGTTCAGTTTACAAATAGTAAATGAGTATATGCATATATACGTACAAGTATGTGCATACCGACATCCACCTGTATGTATAGGTGCATATCTGGGTACAGGACATTATATATATATATATATATATATATATATATATATATATATATATATATATATATATATATATATACACATATATACATATATACGACGGGCTTCTTTCAGTTTCCGTCTACCAAATCCACTCACAAAGCTTTGGTCGGCCCGAGGCTATAGTAGAAGACACTTGCCCAAGGTGCCACGCAGTGGGACAGAACCCGGAACCATGTGGTTCGTAAGCGAGCTACTTACCACACTGCCACTCCTACGCCAACTATTCTACCAACTCGTCGCCTTTATGTATTCCAAAATATGTAATGGTCACAGAATGAATATGTTTGATTATAAAACTCTTTTATCAATAAAGACCATGGTCTAAACAAGAGCAGCAGCAACAGCAATATTATTCTAATTGGCGTATATCTTACGTCACTCTAAAATATTGTCCCATACTAGCATGTGGTAGTTATGACAGTGATATAACACTTCTCACAGAGTCTCTGCACCATTGGCAGCAGACTTAATCCATCTCTGATAATTTTACATGATCCATGGCTACCTTTAAAGGAATCTCGCCTGTTGCAAGCATTTAGATCAGGCCTTCAGTTTGAAAATAACGCCTCCTGTTTTTCTCAGTTGTCTCAGATGCCATAAAAGAAATGATGAGCTATAAGCAATGCCCTTCCAACCATGACAAATCGATTTTAAAAAAGGATCATATTTTCTGTAAGACACATCATTGAACAATTCCGTGACATAACATTCCTCCGTGTATTGCACTACTGTAGCATATTTTCTTTAAGATTCATCATAAGTCAGTGATATAACATTTCTCTCTGTTTACTCTACAAGGTTGTGTTTTCTGCCAAATTCACCATATCTTACAAATTCACTGTATCATATCTTCTTAAACTGCTCCACATCTCAACGACATTAGTAAATATTTTTCGTTTACAGTCTTCCTCAGTTAATTCTCAATCATAAAAATCTATAGAGACATCAAACCCAAGCCGGCATGGTAAAATGACATGATAATAATGATTATGATGATGACAATGACGACGACGATGATGATGATGGTGATGGTGGTGGTGGTCAGGGTGACGATGATGAATTTTTTCGAGTAGTAGCAGCAGCAGCAACAGTAGTAGTAGTAGTAGTAGTAGTAGTAGTAGTAGTAGTAGTAGAAGATCGGTAATTGTCGTACGCTGACGAAGGGTAAATACCCAGAAACCCGGGTCCGGACGTATCACGTCAGATCGACGATGGGAAGGATGATTTCCCTTTGCAAATATGGACAGGGCACAGAAAATGTGTCAATAGCCAGCTGGAGGAGATGTTCCCCTGGAGCTACAAGCTACAGTAGCATTCACCCTTAGGGGTTAGCCACATTTAAGTGGCAAATATTATTATCTACATTTTACATTAATATTTGCATATGTCTTTTGTTCATGTGTCTATTGTTTCATTCGTCTATGACAGGTTTGTATGCAAAACGTGACCAGATTCTCACTTTGAAAACAGCTGCAGTGAGCAACAAGGACATAACAAAACAGTCGAATGTGTGCCGTAAAACAGTGTTCGATACTTGGAAACGATATATGGAGTCGAATCAACTGTTATCTCTAGCAAGACAATTCCTGGTAGGAAACGATCAATTCGTACCAAACAAACTGTTGAAGCTGTGAAGAAGTGAATGAACTAAAATCCCCACAGGAGTGCAAGAAAAACTGCAAAAGCTCTTGATATTTTGAAATCATCAAAGCATAGGATTTTTTAAAGAGGATTTAAAGCTAATTGCATACAAGAAACAATCCCGACAGTTAGTTTCAACAGCTCGACAGGAGTAAAACCATGTTAGCTAAGATGAAGAGTGTCACTAACAAAGTGTTGATCTGGTCCGACGAGAAGATCTCTCACTGTGGAGACAGTTACCAACAGGCAGAATGACAGGCTTTATGAACGTAATGCAGGAGGCTTACTCGAAGGTAGCAGGAGTCATTTACGCAGTCAGAAGTCAGCTTCAGTCATGGTGTGGGCCGTAGTTGCATCTGATGGGTCCAAGTCTCCCTTGACCTTCATTGATGTTGACATCAAGGTCAACAGTGAAGTTTATGCGGAAATGTTGGGTGAGAAAGTGTTACCCTGGGTCACAGAGACTTTTTGTGACTGTTACATCTTCACTCGAGACTGGCCCAAACATTCAATTTGAGGTGGAGCGAAGAACATTTCAGCGGTTAGAAAATGCTAAAATAATTTTACCATGAAGAACATTTTAGTACTGGTTTCAGCCTTTGCGACATTTTCAACTTAGAGCAAAGCATGAAGAACAATTAAATTGTGGAAAAATTAAATGAAATGTTTTTTAAAATATTTCCATAGTTTACAAATAGGTGGACATTTTCCTTTTTTCTGTCTCTCTCTCTTTTTTCTTTTGTGAAAGCTCGGTAGGTAGATAGTAGCAGATCTGAAGAAATATTTAATGAGGGATGTTGGTTCTAGATTTTGATTGTTTAAGCAGCAGTAGCTGAGGAAGGAGACAGTGAAGAAGAAGAAGAAGATGGGAGTGGTATGACAGTAGTAGACTGTTGGTAGAGTCTTCTTAAATGGTCAAGTGACCTAAAAGTGACCTGTTCTGGTTATAGCAGTAGTGATTGAAATTGTTCTGAATAAATTCATGGGTAGTGACTGTTCTGAATAAATCGTTTTTAATATTTGCGTGGGTGTTATTCAAAGGCCCTTGTAGTAGTGTTATCTGTAGTGGGAGCATTCAAAAGGGGTTTATATTTTGCGACAAAATATAACTCTTTGCTAATGTGCGGATTATAGGTTGCATTGTTCCTAAAATTAATAGAGAGGAAAAATTCTGAAGTTGGGTTGTTCGTTAGTGGCGTAAATGTCAATGTGTTCGCTAAATGCTATTTTTGTATTACCAAATTTTAATCTGGGATCTATGTAGAGTCATCCTTTGGCATAGACTATTTGTTACTTTCTGGTTATCTCACATCATTAAAAAATTGCCATTAAAAACTTGGGTTATCTCCCCACTAAAAAGTTGAGTTTATGTAGTGACAAGAGAATGGATTAAAAGAGGTAGATCCTTTTGATTCAATACTACAACACATTGTTGGCTTTTGGCCTCGTGTCTGTGTTTGTCCCCTCAACATCGCTTGACAACCGATGCTGGTGTGTTTATGTCCCCGTAACTTAGTGGTTTGGCAAAAGAGACTGATAGGATGAGTACTAGTCGATTTGCTAGACTAAAGGCGGTGCTCCAGCATGGCCACAGTCAAATGACTGAAACAAGTAAAAGAGATTCAAAAGATGCTTGATTTTTTCAGTCTTCATGTTTATTAATTTTTTCAGATTTATATGATTTGTTATGAAAATATTATCAGATTCAATAAGATGTCTAATCTTTTCACTTTGCATGTTTATTAATCTTTTTAATTTTTTTTTTTTGAGGGTTAAACAATTTTTTAGTTGGGGGGAGATAATCCAAATTTTAATGGGGGGAGGGTGAGATAACCAAACAGTACCGACTGTTTTTGAACACACACATAAATATTCTGCCTATATGACTGTGCACACCTTTCAATGCGATGTATGCCAAAAGGTTAGCAAATTTAATGGAGGCCTCAAAACACATTTTAAGATCAACAAAGATCAGAACTTAACCCTTTGATAATCACCTAATATTGTCTGAGAGTGCAAATAAGTTTGTCCCATCAAGGTGCCTCAATTTAAGTACCTAATTCAACGGCATCTAAATTACATTTGATATATATATATATATATATATATACATATATCAAAATAAGCAACAAGGATATCCAAAGTTAATGCAGTATGCTCGTTTCATGTGACTCCATTTAATTAAGCAATGTGAACATTACATCAAATGTAAAATGCAGAGCAATCCTCAGCTGCACAAAGATATAGAAATCTAATGAAATTACATTTCAACAGAAGGACATACTTTTATAACAACATTTAAAGTCTCCAAGTAGAAAGGAAGAATACAAAAATGGATTTTGACTTAGCCAGACCATACAGGCTAGTTACATGAAATGATCGTACTGCATTAACTTTAGATATCCTTGTTGCTTATTTTGATTTTAATCACCTTATTTTGAAACTGTATGGATAATACCATACTTATTTCTGGTGCCTAAACTTAAGTACCATATTCACCTGAATCTAAATTTTATATATACATATAGATAGATAGATAGATACATAATCACATACATACATGTATACATACATACATGCATACATTCATGCATATATACATATTTCTACTCAATAATATAAATTTCATCGCACAGCTTTTTTAACATTTTATTGATAGAAAAGAAAAGTGTATAAAATAGAAACAAATAAATATATGAATAATAGATTAAAATCTAATAAATAAGATTTTATACAGATTCAAACTCCTTTTGCCAGGCAGCATATTGGTCCACCAGTCCCCTAGCAGAAGGTTTGGTTCGTTCCAATGCCATCTCGACATCATAGGTTGTCAGTGTGTCTAGTTGTATATTCAATTCCTTATCTACAAAATACACAAACAAACAATGATGATGATGATTGATGAAATAATAATAATAATAATAATAATCCTTTCTACTAAAGGCATACAGCCTTAAATTTGAAGGGGAGGAGCTAATTGATTACATCGAACCCAGTGTTTTACTGGTACTTAATTTATCGACCCTGAAAGGATGAAAGGCAAATTCAATCTCGGTGGAATTTGAACTCAGAACATAAAGACGGATGAAATGCCACTAAGCATTTTGCCTGGCATGCTAATGATTCTACCAGCTTGGCTTGATAATAATAATAATAATAATAATAATAATAATACACAGATTTCCTTGTCAGTTGCTTGACCTTAACCAGTTGAGCGTGTCCCTTAGTGGCTGATGATATGTGCATCTGTGAACATGAGCAGAAGTAGTTGTGGAGCATTATAGCCATGTGCTGAGAGGAATTTTTTGGGGTTTGAATAATTCATCTCTGGAAACATGGCTGTTTTCTTCATTATCCTTACACAAACCTTATTCAGGGACCCTTTGAGCAGGAAGGGCTGCTCAACCAGCAAAAAATTCTAACTAGGCCCAACCTGCAAGGTCATGCACTGTCTATCTTGATATAAGGTCACCATGATTTGCACATGTGGTTGTGATGCATGTGCTTGATGTACCCTTATTAGTCAGGTATTCATGATGGGAAAATTGGGCTTCATATATTTGTACCCCAATGTCACTTTAATAGCAAGTGCTGCTCTCTCACTCAATAATAATAATAATAATGAGTATATTGGGCTTTGTATATTTGTACCCCTGTGTCACTTTGATGACATGCATTGTTCTCTCAGAATTTGGTGGGATGGAGTTAATTGATTAAATTAACCCCCAGTGCTCAACTAGTACTTATGTTATTGGCTTTGAAAGGATAAAAGGCAAATTTAGCCTTGAAAAATGTGCCAAAGCAATGCTGAAAAGAGGAAAACTAATTAAGAGTAGCAACATTACGCTAGATAAAGCAAATGAAATAAGAGAATTACCATTCTCGCCACATACATCCGCCTTTCAACAAAATTGCTGGTGGGCAGCACTTCGCTCTTTACCCTCACTTTCCTTTTCAAGTGAAACTTGAAAAAGCTGATGAATGCTTGACCAAAGAGGAAATTATAATGATAAACAGAAAAAACAGGGTAAGCAGGGATGGAGTGCTTCTGATCATACTGCTGACCATGGGCTACCCAACATTAACAACAACAACACTGGTAATACACACATTCAATCAGCTAGAATTAGAAGCTAAATCACATCTTAAATTACATCCAACTATCTTCAGAAAAGGAAGAGCAGACATAAATATGCAAAAAAAAAGTAAGGTGGTTACTGCTTAAATGTCTTTAACCACGAGTCTGTTTAAGTCAGGTGTGACTGGGACTACACAACAACAACAACACCAACAACAGCAGCAGGAATGCTGAATATTAGAATATTATAAACAATAAGTGCTGACCTGCTGTATTATTCTCTAGGATGTCAAATATTTTCCTCATTGGTCTCATGGCAGCTTCTTTACAGACAAGTTTGATATCAGATCCAGAATAGCCTTCAGTTTTCTGAGAAAATAATGATAGATTTTGTATATAGATTTTAAAAATGTAAATATAACTCAGACTGAGTTCTTGATATAATTTAAATGGAAGGTTCTCTTCTTGTCATCAAAACAAGAGCAATTCTTTGGATGAAAATTAACTTAATCAACTTGAGAAATTAACTCTCAATTTCTTAAAACAACCTCCCCATTTCTTGAGAGTCTTTAAGAATTATTGAAAGTGAAATTTTGGTTAAGTTAAAATTTATTGCAAACAACATCCTATACACAATTTCTCAATCAATCAATACATAGATGCAAATACACACATAAATGCATACTACACACACACACATACACACACTTGGTTGAGTCAAAAGTTTTTTCAGATTTCCATGATTTTTGGCAATTTATATCTCCATGGTATATCATTAATTTGGTACAACTTGTTCAATTGTTGGTGAATTGTTTATTCGTTATTTTCATTTATAGCACCATCATCGTCATCAACATCATCTAATGTCTGTTTTTCATGCTGGTATTGGTTGGACACACACACACACATGTACATATTGTCACACACAAACATATGCATACATGAAGGCGGTGAGCTGGCAGAAACATTAGCACACTGGGCGAAATGCTTAGTGGTATTTCGTCTGCCTCTACACTCTGAGTTCAAATTTCGCCGAGGTCAACTTTGCCATGTATCCTTTTGGGGTTGATTAAATAAGTACCAGTTATGCACTGGGGTTGATATAATCGACTTCATCCGTTTGTCTGTCCTTGTTTGTCTCATTGTGAGCAGTAAAGAAATAACAAACATATGCATACATATATATGTATGTACAGAATAGAACAATTTACAAGTAATGAGAATATAGAACTCAAGAAAGAACTCAATCATTCATACCTGTGCCAATAAATCGTAGTCCAGATCAGTGCAAAGTTTAGGTCCTCCTTCATCTGAAGTAACAACGTTTGGGAGAAACAGGTTAAACATGGCCTGACGTGCTTCTTTCTTTGGTAAACCAACAAGGATACGTTTCTCTAGACGCCGTAACATGGCATTGTCCAACTCCCTAAAATGAAAGGTGATGTTATAAGGATTTCAAGGTCCCGGTTAGAATGAAGTAGTTTATGGTATGCAAGTATTCAGTGAAATTACTAGGTTTGCTCCACAGATCTGTTGCTCTGTCAAATACATATTGTCTTGATGATGCTTGATACCAAGATCTACACATTCAATAAATGTTGTGTCAACTTGATTATTGATAAAAGTGACAAACAGAAGAAGCAATAAATCTTGGTGCACAGAATACAAAGTTTCAAAAATTGAGAGAACAAACACTCTTTTGAATTTTTCAGACATAACTGGCTGATACACTGGGTTCTACTTTGAGCCCATACATCTAATGGGGACAGTTCCTCAACATCATCATCATTTAGAGTTCATTTTTCATGTTAGCATGACTGGAGCTGGTAAGCTGGAGAGCTGCACCAGGCTCCAGTCTGTTTTGACTTGGTTTCTAAGGTTGGATGCCCTTCCTTACACCAAACTGTATATGATTACAGGTAATAAAACAAAAAGGTGCGAAGTTTCTACCTGGATTGATCATCAAACTAGCTTGAACAAAGGAGGTGTAGAATAGGGATTTTTTAATGACAGAAGATTGTTTCAGAGGCTGATGCTACTGCAGCAGCATTCGTGTGGCTGGTGTAAGACGGATGTGTCATGAAAATGAGCCTACAGTACTGCAGAGTATAAGAGTTGACCAAATGTTGAGCTAAGTCCACCCTCACACTCTTTTATAACATTATAATAACTTCTATTAATGTAATACTTTAGTATACAGATTACTCAGTCAAATGTAATGCTTATTTATTCACATTCTTTTGAATTAATCATGCATTATCTCACAGCTTTCAGGTTTTGATGATATGAATGTTTATTTTTAAAATAACATTGTAGAGTTGGTGTGAGAGGTCGGATCGGACCGATTGGAACATAAAACAGATAGGAGGTTTTGGCCATATATGACTGCTTTAAATGCTAACTGGTTAAATATTGTTGACTGTTTACCTCTTCTCCTAAAACTACTTGATACTCATCTCTTCTCCTATTGTCACCCCTATTGTCTTCCAAACTACAATTATATTATTTGGAAACTGTCTTAATTTTGTTTTACCTTCAACTAACTTCACTGAGACTTCCTTATTGCACAATGCTCAAGGGATTCAAAATATGATAGGGATGCTGTATCACCACTTTGGACTAAGTAGTTTCTATACAGTCAAAATCTGCAAGACATAGCAACCAAGTCTTCCTTAAATCACACTCTATCACTGACCTGACTATCATGGCAACTGGTAACACAGATTATTCTATTACAACTATTCTGCCCCAGTATTTTGTCAAAGGGTCGCATTCTCTCTACCTGTCACCAGTCAAAGAGACCCTAAAACAGTGGTCTTCAACCAGGGTCAATATGACCCTTGGGTGGCCATATAAGATTTCTTTATTAAAATTTATCTGCAGCAAAATTGGTTTTACTTTTACAACACACAAAATATTTTAACAATTTCTTTTATACATTTCCTAATAATATTTAATTATAAAAATATTATAGAATTTTTTTAAACATCAAAGGGATAGGTGGGTCTGTCTGAGTAAAACAGAAATCAAAGGGGTCCATAAGTAAAAATTGGTTGAGAAACACTGCCCTAAAAAGTATCATGGTTGCTGCTCACCCCACTCTGAGTAAAGAGTGAAAACATTATTGGTTTCAGTGGAAGTATATCTAGTGTGGTTACATGAAATAGATGCAACAACTGCATATAAAATCTAGGTTCAAACTCATCTAACTACAAGTTTGATACCATCTCCTGAGGGGTTGCTTTCTGTTTTTTAACATAAACTATATATTAGGTAGTCAGATAAATTCCTTAGTTTTTTTCTTTCATATATCCTAATTTTTACCAATGTTATTTGAATAAACATGAAAAATATTATTGTTGCATTTCATAGTTTTTGTAGTTCTATTCTTCCTCAAAAATTTTGTTAATTGTTTTGAAATTTTGTATAAATTTTACTTCTTTTCAGCCTCGTAATGATGGAGTGCCAAGTAGTCAAAAGAACCAGAAGAAAAAAAAAAAAAAAAAAAAAAAAGAAAACAAATGAATTCATCTGACAACCCCAAAAATAAGAAGTAGCTGACCAGGGAAGGTTTGATGCTGTCAGAAGAAAAACAAGTTCATCAGTCTTTGCTAAACCATCCATTTGAACCAACAATTCTGTCTTCATCCTTCTGCTTCCTTCATGTTCTCTGTAATTACAGCAATTACATAATATCATTAGTTAATGGTATCACAGCTTCATTAAGCTTTTTTTTTTTTAATCACATAATTTCTCAGTGTGTACTTATTGCTTGATATTATACTTAATTATATTCCTCTGATAAATTATTTCATGGTATCTTTCTCAATCATTCTCTTTTTCAATGTCTCTAACATTCTCTCACATTAACACATATTCTAGCTATCTTTATGGGTGTATATATGCATGTGTGTGTGTAATTGGATGGGTGCATGCGTGTGTGTGTGTGTGCATGTGTGTGTGCTTGTGTGTGCTGCTATGGTCATGTGATACATAGGAAGTATGATAGCTGAGAGAAGTGTCAAGTAGAGCAAGTGAAAGGAGTCAATGTAAGGAGTCTCCAGAAAACATAGGACAAACTGGTTAAAACTGATCACAAGAAACCAATATTTGTGAAGGAGACGACAATGGAATAAATGAAGAGTAAAGGCACTGCTCTAGAGCAGACATGTGCAATGCATATCACTATGAAAAAATGAATTGTTAACGATGATGATGTTGAAGATGTATGTTAAGAAATGTGTCAATATGTTGAAGTTTGTGCTAGCTAAACAACAAACAATTACACTCATTATAAATTGTTATATTTGTGACTGACACACAGATTACTATTCAGGGAGTCCACAAAATTCATGAAGAAAACTTCATGAGCAAACAATTATAAATTTATTTTTAATTACATTATGAAATAACATAGTAAACCTCATTTTTCATCCACAGGTGAGTGAAAGCTTTGGCATGCTCCTGCCAGTTTATCTCTGCTGTTTCTAGGCTCATATGCCCATGCTGGTCAATTGTATGTAAGGTATTGCTCACCTATGGTCACTGATTATCTCTGGTCAATGGCACCAACATTGTAACTTCAACTCAACAATACATAATAAGCCTTATAATGCTGAATAAACCCTCTAATTCTGAAGTACTGAATAATGCAGAACTTACACTCCTTGACCATTTGATCCACGCTGACTCATGAGCGAGTCCAGTTCATCAAGAAAGATTGTTGAGGGGGCATGGAATCGTGCCAGTTCAAATAAAACCTTTAATGGAAAGAAAATGAAACAAGTAAAATTAGAAGAAATACACAATATAAATAAGATAGATAAGGGTTTCTATCAACAATAATTATTATACTCACCATTTTCATCAGTTGTTTAGTTATGATCTTCACTGCCATATTTATTGGCTGAATGAAATCATCAAAAGAATCACCACAGATGGTTGAGTGAGTAGGGTAGTGGATTTGCAACCATGTGGTTGACAATTCATGTCAGTTCAAGCAATAACATGCTTGGTGGTGGTGATGGTGGTGGTGGTGGTGGTGGCAGAGGCAGTTGTGGCTATGGCAGTGGCGGCACTGTTGTGGTTCTTGTTGCTTAGCCCCAGGTCAACTCTAATTTAAGATACCTACGATCAAAGGTAGTTCAGCTACCTACTGTAAGCTAAGACATTTTATTCACCAGAACCAAGTTCTGCTGGGACTAAGTTGTTGCCATTGTTGTTGTTGTTGTTTTGCCCAGGTTAACTCCAATCAAAACATTCAGGCCATCACAGTCTCACTGTTTTAGGGGAATTAAGGATTACATTAAATAATATTTCCTTTATTCTTTTTAAGAAGTTAGGTATAATGTGATTGGCGGGGAATTTGTTTGCTATTTGTAGTAGATCAAATGGCTATATACAACTTCTATCATTAAAATATTCACATGTGTAAACAATAATATTCTTGCAAGGTCCTACTTTTAAGTAAATACCCCAAGAATATAAGTTAATGGCGTAAGCAGTGGCAGCACTGTGACTACAATCATCATTGTCAGCATCATCATAATCACCACCGCCGCCGCTGCTGCCTTTCATCCTTTTGGAATCGATAAAATAAGTACCTGTTGAACAGTGGGGGTCAATGTAACTGACTAGCCCCTTCTCCCAAAGTTTCAGGCCTTGTGCCTTTGGTAGAAAAGATTATTATTATCATTATTATTATTATTATTATGATGATTATTATTATTAAGGTAGTGAGCTATCAGAGTCGTCAACATGGAACAAAATGCTTAGCAGCATTTCATTTGGCTTTGTGTCATGAGTTCAAATTCTACAGAGGTCAACACTACCTTTCACCCTTTCAAGGTCGACAAAATAAGTACCAATTGTGTACTATATAAGGGTCATAACACTAGGTGGACTCAACCATTCAGTAAATAGAAATCAGTATAAATGAGTTCCAGACTAAATCCTGGAGTTGGTATCAATAAAATAGAGAAGATTATGAGACTTACCCTGACAAGTTTCTCTGAATCCCCACGCCACTTGCTGACTATACTGGAGGCAGATATATTAAAGAATGTTGTGTTACACTCTGTAGCAACAGCTTTGGCCAACAATGTTTTACCAGTTCCTGAAATATGGACATTGAAGAGAAAATAGTCTAAGCAGCAGTAGCAGCAACCAGGGGTTTTCAAACTTTTTGACTTGCGGACCCCTTTATATTTCAGGCTTATATTAAACGCTTATGAAATTTATACATAAATATTTGCTTAAAATAACATATATTTTTACATTTATTTATTTAACAGTATTTAACAAATAGGTTTATTGTCAATTAAAAGATTTCGATTAAAGAACATATATAAAATCAAATTGCCCATAAAAAGTATTTGCTGTCCACGGACCTACTGTCTTGTCCTTGCGGATCACAGTTTGAAAACCCCTGGCAGCAACAACAACACTAACAGCATAGCAATGACAATAACAACAACAACAACAATAACAAGGCCAGTAATTTCAGGCAGGACGTAAGCCGATTACATCAACTTATTTTATTGTCCTCAAAAGGAGGAAAGGGAGATAAAATCAAGTTTGGCAGAATTTGAACTCAGAACGTAAAGATGGGGCAAAATGCTGTTAAACATTTTGCCCACCATGCTCAGCAACAACAATAGCAACAACGATAACAACAGCTTTAGTACATTTGGTCTAAACCACAACACATCTATAATTTTCCCACTTCCAAAGACCGAGATGTGTCCAAACCATGAGTTTTTGTTTGTTCCCGGCATCATAGACCATAAACTCGAATTCAAGTATTTCCATTACTTTCTGTCATCAAAAAGCAATCCCAGTTTCCACAGAACCTACAGTTTTGCTTAATAAATATGGAATCATTATTTGATAAGTGGGAGACTACATGTTGCGGTGGTGGATTCTCTGCTGAATTTTAGGAAGATAGATCTTACCTATATCAATTCTCCATTCAACCTTCCTAGGCTGTTGTTATTATTTTAGCCCTAGGCCAACATGGATGTAGTGGACATATGATCACAAATATTCCAGCCATGACTGTCACACAATTATATAAAGACACAGTATATTCTTTTACTCTTTTATACTCTTTTACTTGTTTCAGTCATTTGACTGTGGCCATGCTGGAGCTCCGCCTTTAGTCGAGCAAATCGACCCCAGGACATATTCTTTCTAAGCCTAGTACTTATTCTATTGGTCTCTTTTGCCGAACCGCTAAGTTACGAGGACGTAAACATACCACCATCGGTTGTCAAGCGATGTTGGGGGGACAAACACAGACGCACAAACACACACACACACACACACACACACACACACACATATATATATATATATATATATATGACAAGCTTCTTTCAGTTTCCGTCTACCAAATGCACTCACAAGGCTTTGGTCGGCCCGAGGCTATAGCAGAAGACACTTGCCCAAAGTGCCACACAGTGGGACTGAACCCGGAACCATGTGGTTGGTAAGCAAGCTACTTCCCACACAGCCACTCCTGCTAATGTATACAAAGATACATTATCAGCCTCCAGTTTCCTGCCATAAAGCAAAAAATGTGAAATAAAGTAACACTTAGTCTGAATGATAGTCACAGGTAACATTTCCAAATGATGACATACCTGTTCAAAGGACTGCAATGGGAGATTCTTTTTTCCTTGTGTCAAATGAATGTATTAAATTTTTTTGCTGTTGACACAGATTATCACAGCTATGCGGTTGTTCAGTCAGCGAGAAATAGCAATCACATTTCTTTCAAATAACACTCTACAGTTGGAAATTAGAATCTCTTAGATAATGTAGTCTTAGATAAATTATGTTTGAACACATGACTGGATAGTCATGACTGGAGTGTCACTGCTCATAAATTTGCTTGGTTGGGATTGACCTAAAGCTAAACAATAATAATGCAAGAGAAATTCAGCAAACAAAAAGAATCTCTTTGCAGTCACTTGATATGCTTGAAATAGTAACCGGATCACACTCAAATTACACTCAACACCCTTCAATAAGGAATGAGATACTGGATAATGTTATTCTACATATAACATGTCGAGAAACTAAAGACAAAAATAGCACTGAGCACTGGTCTAATGAAACAGGGCTGACCTGGGGTTAAATAGCAACAACAAATTAATAGCAACTGTAAGTTTTATCAGTAATGGGAAGTGAAATTATTTTACCTGGAGGTCCATACAGTAGTAACCCTTTCCAAGGAGACAAGATTCCTTTAAATAGTGATGGATACTGAAATATAAATACATAGATAATTAGAAGAGTATATATATATATATATATATATATATATATATATATATATATATATATATATATATATGATCATTATCATCATCATTACCATTTAATGTCTGTTGTCCATGCTAGCATGGGTTGGCTGGTGTGACCAAAGCCAGAAAGCTGGGAAGCTGCACCAGACTTCAGTCTGACTTGGCATGGTATCTACAGCTGGATGCTCCACCTAACGCCAACTATTTTACAGAGTGTACTGGATGCTTTCACACGGCACCACACACATGCTTTTAAGTGACACCACAAGGATGTTTTTACGTGACACCACATGGGCGCTTTAAGTGCCCCCCCCCCCCCACACACACACACACACGCACACATGCAAATGGCTCCTTTCAGTTTTCATCCACCGAATCCATTCATTGTTATATATGGTGTAGAAAACTTTTTGATAAAATGTTTTGGATATGAACAAATTTCCACTCTCCTCTTGGTTTCCAATCATATATATCTATATCTATATATATATATATATATATATATATGTGTGTGTGTGTGTGTGTATGTATGTATGTATGTATGTATAACTTTATTATTAAAGCTGCAAAAAATCACAAATATATCCCCAAAAAATGCTACTTAGAGTTTCACATTCCTGTTCGTCAGGCAACTGTGATCCAGAATGGAACAAGAATTGAGATTGTACATGTAATTTATATCTTGATATAATTCACATTGACAAATACACATTTGAATTGTTTCAACTAATATCAACAACTTTACTGCATATCAAACAAGGCCATTTCCCTGAAGATGCAAGGGTCCTGTCTTCTTTCCAACTACACACACACACATTCCTTTCATTTTAATGGTAGAATGCTGTTAATACAATATCACTGGTTCAGATAGATATATCTGCACTTATTTAGCTCAATTAAATAATATAGCTTAATTATTTAAATGATAGTGGTAATTTAGCCATGTTGATAAATGAGTCTGTGAAGCACAGTTTCATTAGGCCACCAGTACAAAGTAAGTGAAGGGAACCAACATCCCCACTGGTGCCACCATCACCATCAACACCACTATTATCGCCCCACCACCACCACCATTACCACCACTGGCAGCAATAATAACAACATCGCCACCAACACCACTACCATCACGACCACCTCTACCATGAACATCACTGTCACAATAACTACTACAGTTGTAGCAGTAACAAAAAAAAAATGACCCTGGATTATGCAACAACAAACGACAACAAAGTCAATATACCTTAATTGGATACACCACAGCTTCCTTCACTAACCTCTTGGCTTCATCTAAACCAATAATATCATTCCAGCCTAGATTTGGATTGTGGACATAAATTTCCTGTAGGATATACAAAACAGAGCACACACAGACAGAATAGAGACAAAGGATAATGATATTAGGGATTGATGAGGAGTTATTGGGTGTCTACACAGATATAACAGGAACACACTGATATACTAAAGGAAGTGTTAGATATATTCAAAACAGTCTCAGAGTTGAGTATACTTTGAAATACTGGGACACACTCAGAGAATACAGTTCTATATTTAAGAGATGAGGAATTATGTACATTATTTACATTTGACGGATATTTGTCCCTATCTTGTTTGTTGTTAACATGTTTCAGCTGATATACCTACCAGCCTTCATCAGGTGTCTTGGGGAAATTTTGAACCTGGGTTCTCATTCCTAAGGTATTTGTTGATATTATTATTATTATTATTATTATTATTATTATTATTATTATTATTATTATTATTATTATTCAGGTCACTGCCTGGAATTGAACTCAGAATCTTGGAACATTTTTTGTTTACAAAAATATTTTTTATAGCAAATATGATTAATACTTTTACCAAAACCATAATTTAAATTTATTATACATTTTTTTAAATACTTATATTGTTTCATGATTATTTTTATATTTTTTATGTCTCAAATCAGAGATGAATTGAATGATAATGATTCTTATATGAATTGGTGAGCATAAATGCTATATGAAGCAAATGATTCCTGTCCTTTTAATAGATTAAACACTGAATATAATAGACAAACAGAGCTGAGTGTGCCATATATTGACATACATGACCTGAAATGAAGACCACTCTGAACCAGCGACAGTTTCTACTAATCTAAGAAGTTACAAGCTACTTGACACTTGCATTGATTCGAATGCATACTATATGTGCTCAAAACTTATATAACTTCCAATCTGCGATCACAGCGTATTTTATTTATTCATTTATAAACAAAAATTTGTCATTTTTGAGTGAAAATTTGAAGATGGCTATAAATTTAATTCATTTCTTCATTTCAATGGTAAATCCAGCTATGCGGCAGTGTGGCTGCCAATCCACCATCCATAGAACAGATTGAATAGACGGTGCCCCTATTTCTTTGGTGCCCTAAGCTTGTAGTGATTTTGCTTATAAGTTAATCCAGCACTGGGTCTTGTGAGTAGAGACTCAGAGGTATTGTGGGTACAGAATCAGAAATATTAGAGGTGGGTAGACTCTGAAATCAATGAATAATTTCTAATTTATTGAATATCAGAACATTCCTGTTAATAATAAAGATAGTAAACTCTTTAAGGGCAATGAATATTAACA
>NC_142930.1:37144669-37149669 GCF_046866305.1 Octopus bimaculoides | reverse complement strand
AAGTTAGTTATTAATATTATTGATGAATGTGTAATATATTTTGCAGCATTGTTTTGGCAACCAAACATGTTTTGTTGTATAAACATATTTAGATTGTATACAAATATTTTTGCTCATGTATTGCCATACAGCTTCCCAACTTTAACTACTTGAATTATCAGCAATATGAAATGATTCAAGGAAAATCACCTTCTTAGAAAACAAATTCACTGTATGATTGGATAGAGTAACACTATATATATATATATATATATATATATATATAAGTATGAATAAACACAGAGAAGCTGAACAAACAACACAACTAGACACAAATACTTAAATTATACAGATAACAACATATGCATCTGTATACACAGAATATATATAAATATAGATTGATAGATAATCGTGTATTATGTATGAGTATGAGCAAACACAAAAGCACTCTATACATTATGTAGAGTATAGATATGAAGATAAATAGTTAATTAACCACATGGCCATTACTCAGGGTTTTATAGGATCATAAGCAAGTCTATAAACAATCAGTTACTTGCTTTGACTCATTACAGTCATTTGATGATTCAACTCCTGATTAGATGCATGTAAAACTCAGTGTGTGTGTGTGTGTGTGTGTGTGTGTGTGTGTTTTACTTTCTCTTTGCCTTGACAAAGAACAAAAGTTGTAAGCAAGTGTCAGTGTCATACAAGCATTGTCTTTTCTTTCCAGTCTTCCATAAAAACAAATTTAGCCATGGGGAAATATTACCTTACTTGGAAGCAGGTGGAGGCTGGTTACGAGTATAGCATTTGACTGTAGAAAATCCACTTAACAAATTCTGTCCAACTCATGGGAGCATGGAAAAATGGATGTTGATTAAATCAGTAGTAGTATGATTTAATGTAGCCCAAAGTGACCCCTGATTAAGGGCATTCCAATCATGGCCATATCATTTGTTTTTAATTAGACATAGTTGATATCTGTGACCACATCCATTAAGACAATAAGGTATAAACTGAGGGGTATTTGGCTGCTATTTTTAGTAGATAAAGCACCCATATAAAGATTTTCTCATTAACTCAAGAAGCAGCAGCTGCCATAGCAGTATAAGCATAATAGTAGCAGCAGCAGCAGCAGTAGCAGTTGTATCAGTTCCTAACATCTGTATCAATCCAACTATTCTGGAGAAGTTTGTTAAAAACATCTACATGTTTGAAGTGAAATAAGTTAAATACAAACAGTAACAACAGTAGCAGCAGCAGCAGTAACAACAACAATACTACCACTACCAACAACAACAACAACAAAAACAACAACAATACCACTACCAACAACAACAGCGACTTACAGGTGAAGCTTCCAAGTTATCATCAAGACTTAGCTTTGTTGCACCATTCAGTAATGCTCGAAAATCAATAATCTGATCAATAATTTAAAAAGAAAGAAAAATAGGTAGAAAACATTACTTAATATTATATAAACAGAGTGAACAAAAGTTTGCAATGCTTCAGTTGGTTTGAGGATTGTAAAAGTAGATATAAAGTTCTTTCATAGTTTAAGTGGTCCAAAAATCATATGAGCAAGAACATGTTGGACATGTAGCAACTTGATTTACTGTTTATTATTCAATAAAGTAAAATGCAGCGTACCTGCTGAACATGTTGTAATTTGATTTATTTTGTACTAGCAAGACTTGTCAGAATTCTGCAGTTTATAACTATTCTTAGATTTATTTTGATGCACAGATTTATAGATTTTTCATAGCACTGTATCATTATGTTAGAGATTTTCATCAGAGCTTTGATTTCATCCCATAATTAAGTTAGTTTAACCCTTTTGTTACCATATTTCTGTTGAGATGCTTTGTGTTTCTTTCAATTAATTTTAAATATAACAAAGAATTTAGTAAAATAACTTAGTTATCATTAAGCTAGTGTTAGGAATACAAATTGTGACTAAGGTTTGTTGAAAGATTTTAATTCAGAACTTTTAAAAACAAGGCATTTGTACTAGAGACAGAGGCGGTTTCAGGCAGGTTGGTATCAAAATGGTTAACCCTTTAGCATTCAGATTACGCCATCAAATGTAATTCATATTTATTCACATTGTTTCAAATTAATCTTGCTTGTAGCTTTGAGATTACAATCACACAAGTGTTTACTTTTAGAATGACATTGTAAGATAGATGTGAGGAGCTAGACCTGGCAGGTTTGAACATGACAGACAAAGAACATTTGGTCTGGATATGCCAGTTTAAATGCTAAAGGGTTAAAGCATAGCATTCAAACTTGTTTCATTATTTTAAAGATTTTGATTATCTCTTTGATTTTGTTCTGTAGTTTTCTATAACACACAAAGACACATCATGAATAGTAGATTATTAATATTTATAATTCAGTGACCTTAAGGTAACTGTTAAAGATGCAATCTGTTTATAATGAATTATTTATCATCATCATCATTGGTTTCCTGTCCACTTTTCCATATTTACATGGATCAGACAGAGTTTTGTTGAGGTGTATTTCTTTTAGCTGGATGTCCTTTCTGTTACCAACCTCCGCCTGTTTCCAGGCAAGATAATATTTCCCCATGACCAGAAATGTTTCCATGGATGTTTGGAAATGAAGGGAATTGGTTAAATGACATTTAGAACTATCATGTAATATTGAAGGCAAGGAGACAGTAACACATTTCTATGCACACGCACACACACACACACACACACACACACATATACATACATACATTTGCTGCAAAGAAAGAGGTCTGGAGATGCCACTACGATAGATTGCTTAATAAAGAGAATGAATGGGAGAAAGAGAGTCTGCCGTATGTCGACCCAACAGAGGGACCAGCTATCCGAGTTGACAGTACCAGGGTAGATAAAGCAATTAAGAGTATGAAGACAGGGAAATCCCCCGGCCCATCAGGAATCACTGCAGAGATGCTCAAAATATCTGGCAGTGTTGGCTACAGCCTAGTCACCCATATTACGAACCAGGTGATACACGAAGGAGTCATACCCAATGACTGGTGTAGCAGCACCATAGTCAACTGCTACAAAGGTAAAGGTGACGCTTTAGATACAAATAATTACAGAGGCATCAAGCTGTTAGATCAGGTTATGAAAGTTACGGAGAGGGTCATAGCCCAACTAATTAGGGAGTGAATCAATTTAGATGAGATGCAGTTTGGGTTCGTGCCAGGTAAAAGCACCACTGATGCCATATTTCTAGTGAGACAGCTGCAGGAGAAATACCTAGCCAAGGATAAACCTCTGTACCTGGCCTTCGTTGACATGGAGAAAGCCTTTGACAGGGTCCCCCGATCCCTTATCTGGTGGTCAATGAGGAAACTTGGGATAGAAGAATGGTTAGTGAGAGCTGTGCGAGCCATGTACAGAGATGCTGCCAGTAAGGTGAGGGTTGGAAATGAGTACAGTAATGAATTCCGGGTAGAGGTAGGGGTCCACCAAGGTTCCGTCCTCAGCCCCATCCTATTTATCATAGTCCTCCAGGCGATCACAGAGGAATTCAAGACAGGTTGCCCCTGGGAGCTCCTCTATGCTGATGACCTTGCACTAATTGCGGAGTCACTATCAGAACTAGAGGAGAAGTTTCAGGTGTGGAAGCAAGGACTAGAATCAAAGGGCCTTAGAGTCAACCTAGCAAAAACCAAAATCCTAATAAGTAGGAAGGTAGATAAAACACAAACCCCTTCAGGTAGATGGCCCTGCTCAGTATGCAGAAAAGGAGTAGGTAGTAACTCTATAAGATGTACCCGGTGTAAGCTATGGACACATAAGAGGTGCAGCAATATCAAAGGCAGATTAACTACGAAGTTAGTTTTTGTATGTGGCAGATGTTCAGGTGCTATAAACACTGTAAACAAACAGGAAACAACTTCTATCTCATTCCAGGGAGAAAAACTAGAGGTAGTCGATAGCTTCCGCTATCTCGGTGACCAAGTTAGTAGTGGGGGTGGGTGCACTGAAAGTGTAGCTGCTAGAATAAGAATAGCCTGGGCAAAGTTTAGAGAGCTCTTACCTCTGCTGGCGACAAAGGGACTCTCACTCAGAGTAAAAGGCAGACTGTATGACGCATGTGTACGAACAGCCATGCTATATGGCAGTGAAACATGGGCTGTGACTGCTGAAGACAAGCGTAAGCTCGCAAGGAATGAAGCCAGTATGCTCCGCTGGATATGTAATGTCAATGTGCATACCCGTCAGAGTGTAAGTATCTTGAGAGAAAAGCTGAACATAAGAAGCATCAGTTGTGGTGTGCAAGAGAGACGATTGCACTGGTTTGGACATGTGGTGAGAATGAATGAGGATAGCTGCGTGAAAAAGTGCCACACCCTAACAGTTGAGGGAACCCGTGGAAGAGGTAGGCCCAGGAAGACCTGGGCTGAGGTGGTGAGGCAAGACCTTCGAACATTGGGCCTCACCAAGGCGATGACTACTGACCGAGACCTTTGGAAATGTGCTGTGCGTGAGAAGACCCGGCAAGCCAAGTGAGATCATTGCCAGTGCCCCTGGACTGGCTCTTGTGCGGGTGGCACATAAGATGTACCATCTTGAGCGTGACCGTTGCCAGTACCGCCTGACTGGCCTTTGTAGGGTTTTCGAGCGAGATCATTGCCAGTGCCCCTGGACTGGCTCTTGTGTGGGTGGCACATAAAAGACACCATTTCAAGCGTGGCCGTTTTCGTGCGGGTGACATGTAAAAGCACCCACTACACTGAGTCATTAGACTGCAGCGTTGCTGGTCCCTGCCTTTGAAGAATTTTTAGTCGAATAAATCGACCCCAACACTTATTTTGCTTTTAAAGTTTGTAACTTATTCTATCAGTTCCTTTTGCTGAACTGCTAGGTTACATGAACATAAACATATCAGCACCACTTGTCAAGTGGTGGTGGGGGTCAAACACAGACACAAAGACATACACACACATAGATAATTTCATATGCAACAGGGTTCTTTCAGTTTCCATCTTCCAAATCTGCTCACAAGGC